>NC_141999.1:6822844-7122844 GCF_049901715.1 Pseudonaja textilis
CCCTTCCAACTCTGATTATCTGTATCTGAATAGTGTGACTATACAAAATAATTTCATCAATACTATTCTAACTTGCACAAAGGAAGAGACATTTCTTTAGAGAAAATAGGTAAATATTTAAAGAAACAAAATTTACCAAGATTATAGAGGAATAGAGAAAAATATGAATAGACCTATAACAATAAGTGAAGTCTCTGATGCTATTAAAAAAATTAAATCAAACCATATGTAGTGGATGTGTGCAGAAGCTAAGAGATATTAAACTAAAATACACACATGGTTGGAAAAAAATGATAAAACAGCCTATAGATTTAAAACCAGAGATATTTTTATTGGGGATTTTACCTGAAGGTTATAGTTAAAGAAATAACATACTTGATTATTAATGTTTTAACTGCAGCTAGAATTGTATTTGCTCAAAATTGGAAAAATGAGAAAATTCCGACGGAGGAGGAGGTGATTAAGAAAATAATGGAATGTGCAGAAATGAACACACTAATATTAGCAATTAGAGAGCAAGAGGAAAAGGAGTATTATAAGATTTGAGGTTTATTTTATCAATAGCTAGATAGAAGGGTAAGAAATTTAAGTATATTGTAATAGTAATGATATATTATAATTGATTATTTTTGAATAAGTTATACTGTGAATATAATTTAGTAAGAATTGAGATAGCCTCTTAAAGATAGCCTGGAATTGAAATTAAAACTTTAATGATAGTATAATAATGATATAATGTGATATGGAATGTTGATTAGAATATAATACAAATGTAAAGTTAAGAGGAAAGGATTATAGATATTGTGCACGTTATATGTACCAAACCGACACACTGTACAACTGAAAGAGGGTTTTATTTGTTCTTTTGTTTGTTATAAAAATAAAAAAAAACTTTTTCAAAAAAAAATTAAATCAGGAAAGGAACTTGGACCAGATAAGTTGTCAGCTTTTTATTATAAATGTTTTGAAGATGAACATTTACAAGCTCTACAAAATATGGTGAACTTTATCGTATAGGAAGGAAAAATGCCAGAGATGGAAAGAGGCAAATATGCCATTAAAACCTAAGGACCATCTTAGACCGGACTTTTAACAGCAATAATCACTGTTGAATAATGGCTACAAATTGTTCATAATGAACCTAGCTGATACACTGAAAACAATTTTGGAAAAATTTATTCAGGAGGACCAATGTGGCTTTTATCCTAGAAGACAATTAAAGAATGTTAAAAATGAGTTGAATATTTTTGAATATTTGGAACAACATAAGGAAAAACAAGTCACATAGATTTTCTTAGATGCACAGAAGATCTTTGACAATTTGAAACAAGTTTTCATTTTTTTTTTAAGATTTGGAAAATTTTATAAAATAGGTAAGATTAATTGATGCATCACAGAAAGCACAAATAATGTACAGAGAGTAAAAGACTAACAGAGTTAGAAGGGACTTTAGAGGTCTTCTAGCTCAGTCAGGAAATCCTATACCATTTCAGGCAAATGGTTGTCCAATCTCTTCTGAAAAACCTCCAGTGTTGCAGCACCCACAATTTCTGGTGGCATATCATTCCTTTGGTTAATTGTTCTCACTGTCAGTAAATTCTGTCAGTTCTAGGTTGGACCACTCTTGATAAGTTTCCAACCATTGCTTCCTATTCAGGTGCTTTGGAGAACAGTTTGACCCCCCTCCCTTCTTTGTGGCAGCCCCTCAAATATTGGAAAACTGCTATCATGTCACCCCTAGCCCATTTTTTCACTAGAGTGGAGGTACCCAATTCCTGCAACCAATCTTCATATGTTTTAGCCTCCAGTCCCCTAATAATTTTTGTTGCTTTTCTCTTTCCAGTGACTCAACATCGTTTTTATATGGTGGCCATCAAAACTGAATGCAATATTCCAAGTGTGATCTGTCCAAGGCAAACGATACAAAAATTTCACATGATCTTGATTCTATCCCTCTGTTAATTGTTAATAGGGATCTTAAAAACCATGTGATATACAAAAAGGAACAAGACAGTGATGCCACTGTGTCCTGTTTTGTTAATTATAGACTAGACTAGACTAGACTAGACTAGACTAGAATAGAATAGAATAGAATAGAATAGAATAGAATAGAATAGAATAGAATAGAATAGAATAGAATAGAATTCTTTATTGGCCAAGTGTGATTGGTCACACAAGGAATTTCTCTTTGGTACATATGCTCTCAGTGTACATAAAAAGAAAAAAATACATTCATCAAGAATCATAAGATACAATAAGTGATAATCATAGGTTACTATAAGCAATCAAATCATACTCGAAAAACAAATAAAACAATATAAATTGTAAAGATACAAGCAACACGGTTATAGTCATAAATGGGAAAAGATAGGTAATAGGAAGGATGAGAAGGATTGTTCTTTTGCAGAGTGATGGCATTCGGGAAAAAACTGTCCTTGTGTCTAGTTGTTCTGGTGTGCAGTGCCCTATAGCATCGCTTTGAGGGTAGAAGTTGAAACAATTTATGTCCAGGATGTGAGGGGTCTGTAGATATTTTCACAGCCCTCTTTTTGGTTCTTAAAATGCTGGAGACATAAGACAAGATTTATTTATTTTATTTATTTTGTCAATTGCTTACAAGATAATAGGTATAAGTAAAAACATAGTTATTAATACATGGATACACATAAGAAAAATAAAAAATATATAAAAGAAACAATAGGACAGGGACAGTAGGCACGTTGGTGCGCTTATGCACACCCCCTACAGACCTCAAAGGAAAGGGGTGAGGTCAATAGTTAAAGTTTTTGGGGTTTGGGGAAAAAACCACAGAGACAGGTAGAGTATTACAGACATTGACCACTCTGTTGCTGAAATCATATTTCTTGCAATCAAGTTTGGTGCAATTAACCTTAAGTTTGTATCTATTGTTTGCTCTTGTGTTGTTATGGTTGAAGCTGAAGTATTCATTGACCGGTAGGACATTGCAATATATGATTTTATATGTTATACTTAGATCGGACAGAAGGAGGTATAGTTCTAGGTTGTCTAGGTCTAGAATTTCAAGTCTGGTGGCATAAGGTATTCTGCAACAAGTAGAGGAGTGGAGAACTCTTCTTGTGAAATATTTCTGGACTTTCTCAACTGTGTTAATATCAGATACATAATGTGGGTTCCAGACTGATGAGCTGTATTCGAGTATTGGTCTAGCAAATGTTTTGCATACTCTAGTTATTAGTGTAATATTACCAGAGAAAAAGCTAGGTAAGATTAGGTTAACAATTCTTAACACCTTTTTGGCTATGTAGTTATACTGGGGTCTAGCACTTAGGTCATTTGAGATGAGTATTCCAAGGTCCTTGACAGAGTTTGGATCATCAACAAGGTCTTGACTATTCAGCTTGTATTTTATTTTCTGGTTTTTTTTTTGCCAATATGTAAGACAGAGCATTTAATTGTTGAGATTTGAAGTTGCCATTTGTTTGGCCATTCTGATACATAGTCAAGGTCTTTTTGAAGGGTAGCAGTATTGTCTGTGGTGTTGAATAGCTTTACATCATCAGCGAAGAGAATGCAGTTGCTCTTGATATGATCACAGAGGTCATTTATGTAGAGTATGAAAAGAGTTGGTCCTAGAACACTGCCTTGGGGGACACCACTGTTGACAGGTACAAAATTTGATAGGACGCTCCCAATTTTGACCATTTGTTGTCTGTTTGACAGGAATGCTTCTATCCAGTTATTCAGGTGTCCAGAGATACCGTAAGATTTTAGTTTTAGGAGTAGTTTGTCGTGTACCACTGAATCAAAGGCTTTACAGAAGTCTATGTAGATTGCGTCTATTGCTTTGTCCTGATCGAGTTGTGTAGTCCATATGTTTTTGCAGTGTAAGACTTGCAGATTGCAGGATAGTTTTTTCCTAAAACCAAATTGTTTATTAGAGAGTAGGTCGTTTGTTTCAAAGTGGAGGATGATGGATTGGTTAATAATTGATTCCATGATTTTACAGGTGATGCAGCATAAAGAGATTGGTCTGTAATTTTCAACTAGGCTGGGGTCTCCCTTTTGGAAGATGGGGATGACTGTGGCTTGTGACCATAGGTTAGGCAAGGAGCTGGTCCTGGAAGATTTTTCAAAGATTATGCTTAGAGGTTCGGCTATGGCAGTGGATAGCTTTTTTAAGAATTAGGCACATATTCCATCCGGTCCAATAGATAGAGATGGTTTTCGATTGTGTAGTGCTTTTTCAACATTGTCTTCTGTAAAATCGATATGTATTAGATCATTGTAGTTGTCTGTGGTTCGACTAGGAAATACTGGGCATGATCCATTGCTGTTTAAAAATACTGAGCCAAAGAATGTGTTAAAGAGGTTGGCTTTAATGGTGTCATCATTGCAGTCTTTGCCATTAGGTCCTTTCTGGGGTGGGATGGACCTTGAGTCTTTTAGTTTGTTGTTTGCAAAATTGTAGAAAGCGCAGGTGGAATTGGTGCGTAGAAGGTTTTCTTCTTGTTTAATGTGATAATTGGTGCATTCAGTCTTTATTTGGTGGCGTAAATTTTTGTATCGGCTTTTGAAGTTGGCAACATGACCAGATTTGTTTTTCCGCCAAAGTGATTTCTTTTGGGATTGAAGCTTCCTTATTGTTTTGGGTAATTTGTTTTTTCTGGTTTTGGGAGTTGTTAATGGTACATACAGTTTGATGACTATTTTGACTTCAAGTAAAAATATGTTGCAATGGTCTTTTACAGTATTGCATCCAGAGAATAGAACTGCCAATCAAGGGATGAGAGATCGTTGTTTATAACATTATAGTTTCCTTTTTTGAACTTATAATTGGGGATTCCATCATTGTGATGATTTTTGTGTGGATGTATGTTGAGACAAAAGTCAATCATGTTGTGGTCACTGTTGGAAAAGGGTTCTTTAATTTGTATTCCGTAAATTGAATTCAAACTATTGCAGAAGATAAGATTGAGGCAGTTGTTAAGTCTAGTGTTGTTGGTTACTAGTTGTTCTAGTCCCAGATTTGTTACTGCATTGTAGAAGGTTGCATGCGTGGGTTCAGTTATACATTTGTTAAGGGTCCAGTTAATATGAGGTAGATTGAAGTCACCAAGAAAGATAATAGTGTGTGGGCAGGATGCTGTCCACGTTAGTAGTGTGTTTGGCTTGTTTGCATGTTCGATGTCATAATCAGGGGCTCTGTAACATAGTAAGAACCGAAATGTGATGTTTAAGGACAGTTCACAGACGATGGTCTCCGGAATAGCAAGCTCTTATGTAACTTGGATGTTTTTTTAGATGTAGGGACTTTTTATAGAATATAAAGATAATATAATATAATATAAAGATAATATAAGATGAGATGGGGGGTAAAAGTACAGATTAAAAGAGAGATTCATACATTAAGAGCTTTCACAGATGATTTGGTAATGTTTTTGGCAGATCATTTAAATGGATTTGAAACATTAATAGACACATTAGAAGAATTTGGTGCATTAGCAAGCTGCCAGATTAATAAACAAAAGATGGAGATATTAGCAATAATATAAAGAAACAAGATCAAACAGAACTGGTGTATGAAATAGGTTTTAAGATTGAGAAGAAACTAAAATATTTGAGTATCACTATGACAAATATGAATTGTATGTTATTTCAAAATAACTATGGTAGTACATGGAATGAAATTCAAAAAAATAGGTTAAAATGGGAGAAACTACAGTTGTCATTTCTGGGAAGAATTTCTGGGATTAAGATGAATGTCTTGCACATAATCTGTTTTTGTTTCAGACAACTTCTGTTTTGACAATCGATGTACCATTTATACAGTGGCAAAGGAACATATCTTAGTTTGTGTAGAGGGAGAAAAGCTTGAGTTAAGTACAAGGTGTTACAAGATGCAAAGCAAAGAGGAGGATTGGGTTTACCTGATTTGAAATTGTATTTTGTGGCTTGTTGTTTGCTTTGGTTTGTATGAAAGAGAGAGTACCACTGAGAAATACAAGAATTAGAAGGATACAACCTGAGATTTGGGTGGCATGGATATTTGTGGTACAACAAAGCTAGGGTTAATATAGATTTTAAAAATCATTTTGTTTGACATGCCATACTGAGAATATGAAATGAGTATTAAACCAGGTTTTGCTCAAAAACGCATTTGTGGCTCTCAGGAGAAAAAGCATTTGGCGGGCAAGAAATAGTATTGCTCCTTTTGAGAGCTTCAGAAAAAACATGCTAGAGGAACATGGGTTCTCTTGTTCTGACAACATCAACAGCTGTTTGACTGAAATAGGTTTCAACTAAAGATGACCCATGGGCAAAACTAGCTAACCTGGAAACTAACTTCAGGAAACTATCCATCTTGAGCTCTTTCTTCACCTTGTTGTCCTTCAACCTTTCTTGCATCGGTATCCAGATCTTGAGCTTTTCCTTTGTTTCCATTGATCTTTCAACAGAATTTCCTTCTGAAGTCCTGAGGCTAACTCTAGATACCAAAACATGTATCTTTTTAAAAGAGTTTCCCTAAGAATGATGATAGTCAGCATAAATGATGCCAGTCACACCTCTTGAAGTTAAAAAATGACATTCTATATTGACATAGCAAGCACACTTTTTCCTCAAAAAAGGCTATCCTGGATAAATAGATTCAATATATACCCATTAAGCCAACTTCTATCTGGGGTAATCCAAATCCTATTGTTGCAGAATACTCTTCTGGTCCTCCCTAGCATTACCACAATTACAATTACACAACCACACCTTTAAGCAATCAATATATCTCTTTATTTGTTTGTTTTATTTTTGAATAGCTTGTCTGGGTAGAACATCCCATTCCCCTTTTTATATCTTTCTTTTTTTTGGTTTTTATTTCACTCTGAAAAGATAAAGTATTACGTTGAGAAACTATGAATCATGTGAATAGGTGCTTGACTATTAAGGACCATGTTTGCTTAAACACCATATTCTTCATTTAAGTACAGGTGGCCCTCATAGTCTAACCTGTGCCCCATGCATTCATGTTGCATGCTAAACTTGGTGTTTATTTGGGTTAGGTTTTGTTGTGGCTTAGCTTTGTTGTGCATGTAGGCTTATTACGTAGACTTCATATTTTATAGCTAGTGCCTTTTGTTAATCCCAAAAATAAATTAATAACCAGTTTGTGTATTCTGTAAACATAGTCCATAAATATGAAATCTTTATCACTAGACTTTTGGCACTTACCTCCAATGGAAAGTGGTCACATAGATAGCATGATCCAGTGGAAAAATCAGCATAACTTAAGATAGATACATTGGTTCACTGTTATGAAGTTGCTGGAAAGATAGCACCCCTGTTTTGTGAGGTTTGAAAGAGGGTTCAAAGAGGTCATTTACATTTAGATTGAACAGCCCTCTTTCAACAGAAGGGGAGGGATACACATCACTTATCTCCTGCTTACAACACAGCCCTTTCAGCAGTTCCAAGAAGGTTCCATACCCATTTTCACTATTCATGTGACCCTGAGGGCACAGATAAACCTCCAAGTGGCCTCAATAACCCTCAGAAATGAGCTAATGACTAGATGACTGCAAGGGATATAAATCCTTCCACCCGCCACCATTCAGTCAGAATAGAAGAAATTGGATGACAAGCAAAATGTCTTCAAGGAAAAAAAAGCAAAGTCCAATAGCCTTTTGAAAAAGCACCTTTGGGACACTGTTTTGAGGCTTGACAGTTCATTTCTAGGGTACCTCCTGTGTAGCATTTTTGAAGATTTCCTTGTACATTTCCTTGTACAAATTATGAATCTAATTTCCCCAATTGACTTTGCTTTGCTCAGAAGTTCTGTAGGAAGACCACCAATGACAATCACATGATCCTGGGATACTACAATCATTGAAGAATACACGCTGGTTCTCACTGCCCTAATTTTGATCATGTGACTATGAGGGTGCTGCAACAGTCATAAGTGCAAGGATCAATCATACATTACATTCAGTGCTGCTGTAACTTTAAATGATCACTAAATGAGTGGTTGCAAGTCAAAAACTACCTATATTCAAGTTATTGAAATTGTGCTGTGCAGATGAGTAAAACTAGAATCTTCTTTTTTCGGGGAAAGGTCTGCTTTTTCAAAAAAAAAATAGCAATAGCACTTACCGCTTCAGCCCTCTCTAAATGGTTTTAGAGTCAGTATATTTCCCCCGACAATCTGGGTCCTCATTTTACTGACCTCAGAAGGATGGAAAGCTGAGTCAACCTTGAGCTGGTGAGGACTGAACCCCTGGCAATTAGCAGAATTAGCTTGCAATACTACTTTCTAACCACTGTGCTACTATGGCTCAATGATGTATGAGCCATGTTATCTGCCTATTGAAGAAATATATGATTTCCAGGAACCAACAAAGGTAGAATAGGTATGTAGCAACTACATGGTTCAAAATTGGGAAAGGGGGAATACTAGCGTACAGAATAATAGAGTTGGAAGGGCCCATGGAGGTCTTCTAGCCCAACCCCCTACTCAGAGAGGAGAACCTTGAGCTGGTCAGGATCAAACTCCTGGCTATAGGCAGAGTTGGCCTGCAATATCACCACTGCACCACCTCTTCAATGGAGGCTGTTCTTAAAATTAGACTGTCACTTTTATGTGTTTATTTATTACATTTATATACTGCCTATCTCATGGTTGCAAAGACTCTTTAAGTGTGGTGACAAGAGGTCCTAAAAATGAGGGGTTGGAACATCAAGCAGCCTTAGGACTTCAAGTTGCTCGGCTCTACTATCTTGGACCTCAAATGGTTTCTATGTTGGTGGCCATTGTCCTCCACTTGAATCTTGCTTTCCAATTTACAGATTGATTGGACACAATGGAGTAAGGTGGGTTTGGACTTGTGTAGATCACAGTGTCCCTGTGTCTTAATATTGAAATGCCTGTTCAGTGCTTCAGTGTTCTTAAAGTCATGTTAAGACATGCTGAATTACTGAAACATGCTTGGGTTGTATAAAGAGCTAATTGACTGCTCCTGTGTTTCCCAGCACCAGACAAACCTGTTCTGTGTATTAAAGGTTAAAATTCCCCCTTCAAGAAACAGCAAGGCAGAAAATTGGAAAAGGCTTATTAGAGATTTTTCTCGCTCCACCCCACCCCCCACAAGAAACTTGTTAGTTCTATTTCCTCAACATGGGCTGTATGCATTCAGCATTTCACCTACAGAAGGGAAAACTCAAAGAACATATATGCATCTACTGATCTACAGGTATAGAAGACCTGCTTACTTCATCCAAGGATTAATGCAGGCAATGTCTGCAGAAACCTTGCACACTGTTTGCACAGAAGAAGACAAACCTAGACATTTTTAAGCTCTGTATTTTAGGAGCATCCTTCTTCCACAAAAAAAAGCTGTTCAGATTCTGATACCAGGAAGCTTTAACCTGCTACAGTTATTTCTCCAAATTAGGTACATATGGAGGTTGATCCTTTCTGATACCATGACAATGCATTCTTAAACCTCATCTACATGGTGTAGTTTCAAAACTGTTGGTCTTGGCTAATACAATACCACCAAATGTATCTTCAATATGAAAACAAGAGTGGGATATTATAAAATGGCTCATAAACTTTGCAACAAGCTGTCCTTTTGTGGAGCAAATGCCCCAAATTGCTGTAGTTTCAGTGCAACACTGTTTCACAGAAGTCTCAGAAGCATTTCCTGGAAATTCTGAACCTGCTGAGTCTGTTGAGAGAGCCGTCTTTCCCAGGATGCAATGCAACATTAGTTCCTGGAATCCACATTGCAACAGATTCTTGAAGTTCCCCATTGAAATTTTGGGGTTTAACTGTTAGATTGTGGATAAAAGAAGATGCAGGAAACTCCAGCTCGTTCAACTCTTTTTATTTGCTTCTTACAGAACTGAGAATGGCAGCCGCGGCAGCTCCTTTTATAGCAGGGCTGTCCACGGCTTCAACCAGTGACAGGTGTTTGAATTCCTGCTCCCCTGACTCAGCCAATCAGAGGTGAGTATGCTAATATCTAACACCCCTCCCCCTAGTCCAGTCTTACCCAATCCTATCCCGCCTAGTGTATGTAGTCGGCAAGTATGCGGGGCTTTTGTGGGTGCGACTGGACCTGTGCAGTTCAGTCGTTGGTTGGTCTTTAAGCTGTTCAGGTGGATTTATCGTTTCTCCTATTTTCCTCCTTGGAACCTCCTGGAACCTTCTGGCTGGGGTGGCCATTTTGTTTCCAATAGAGGCCGCCCTTTTGCTTCTTCCTTGGACTTCTTGTCTGGCCATGCTGACCCGTCACTGGATTTCAGGTACATGTTCACGCTCTTCGTTCGGGACTATTGTTAATTGTCGAGGGTGTGCCTCGTTAGTTGTCAGGGCCTGCTATGTTTGTCTTTTTTGTTGGGAGGGGTCTTCCCCTTCCTCTCTGGTTGTGTTGGATTCTTGTGAAAGGTCTCCCCTTTCCTCTCTGCTTGTGTTTGGTGTTTCTGATTATCCTCTTATCTGTCAGGCCCTAAGTTGATTTATGTGTCTTCTCCAACTTTGCCCCTCTGTTGTTTTCACCCTGTATGATTGGAGCCCTGTTACCTGGGACACCCTCGTGGGTATCCATAGGGGTTCCCCTGTGAGGTTTTGGGCATATACTGGGTCACCATTTGGAATGTCTGGCAGCCGCCGGACGAATTTACAGGGGTGTCTGAGTTATAATGGGGGTGTAGCCTGTCTAGCTGTGTCCTTAGCTTCCTTCCCATCAATAGTTTGGCAGGGCTCTTGTTGGTTGTTGCACTGGGTGTTATGTGTTGTATGCTTAATAGCTTGTCTATTTCAGCTTGGGTGTCCCCTGGCCCTAGTTTGTTGAAAGTTTCCTTCATGGATCATACTATTCTTTCTGCTTGTCCATTTGTAAAGGGGTGACCTGGTGCTGATAGGGTGTGTTGTATCCCATTTTGTGATAAAAACCCTTCGAACTGGGTGGCTGTGAACTGTGGCCCATTGTCATATGCTATTATGTCCGGTAGCCTGTGTGTTGCAAATAATGTTCTAAGGGTTTTAATTATGGCCTCAGTAGAGGTGGACTGCATGATGCTGATCTCCAACCACTTGGAGTATGTGTCCACCATTACCAGAAATGTTTGTCCCTTTACCGGCCCAGCTAAACTGATATGTACTCTTGACCAAGGTCCCTGTTGTGTTTCCCATTCATGGTTGGGTGCTGTGGGAGGTGCCGGTCTGGATTCTTGGAAGGCTTTACAGGTTGCCACCCAGGCCCCTATCTCCTTGTCCATCCCTGGCCACCAGGCATAACTTCTTGCCAGAGATTACATTTTATTTCTTGTAGAATTTTATCTAATTGATGCTTTTCCATGCAGAAACCAAATTGTTCTTTGTCCTTCTGATATCTCGCCTGAATTTGCATGTATGGCCACCACTCTATCTTTATATTTTGTTGCTGTAATTCTTGTCCCATTTTTAATCTTACTTGTGTGTCTTATAGGTCTTTGTAATTCCTCTTTTTTCCCAGATCCATTGCATTTGGGTAGATTTGTGCTTCCATAGTTGACAGCCAGTTCAGTATTTTAGTATAATGATTCTTTTTAATCTTGTTCCATGTCCGAATTAATGAATCTCTAATCATGTGTCTCTGAAAATATGCATGCTATTTACATTTCCCATCCCATAGGAAACTATGCCACCCTCTCTGCAAGTCAAAACCCTCTATCGACAATACTCTTCTATTTTCTGGGTTGATCCAATCTTTAATCCATACCATAGCTACAGCTCCCAGTCAGGGAGTTCAAAGCCACCCCTTTCTATTTTGTCCTATAATAGTTTCATTTTTATCCTGGCTTTTTTCCCATCCCAAACAAATGTACTTATTATTCAATCTAATTCTTTAAAAAAGGTTTTATCCAATCTTATTGGTACAGTTTGAAAAAGATGTGGTATTTTTGGTAAAGTAGACATTTTAATTGCCGCAATTTTTCCCAGTAATGATGGCTGTAATTTCCCCCACTTTTTAAATTTGTATTATTAATTTGTCATAATTATCTTTTTTTATTGAAGAGCATCTTGCTGTTAACCAAACGCCTACATATTTTACCTTTTTCATTTTAACTATCCCCAGGTGCCCTGTATGCAACATTTTGAGTATGTCCTCCCTTAATTTCTCAGGAATTATTACCCGATCCCCCCATAGTATGCAACCCTTCAGAATTGATAGTTCAGTCTGCCTGTTCCTGTAAGGTTTAGTGTCTTCGGTACCTCGGTCTCTGGCCATTCCCTCCCCACCCAGTTCAATATTCGCACCAGGGTTTTGTCCTTTTTGCTTGCTCTTGCGATGTCAGCTGCTGTCACCAGCGCTCTTTCAAATGTCTCTATTAGTAGCACAGATGTGGCTGGGGCTGGGTCCTCATCCTGGTTGGGTAGGAGGCATCGACTAAGTGCGTCAGCATGGTCTATGTCTTTTCCAAGTCGTAATCATAGGCGGCTAGGAACTCTGTCCAATGTGTCATCCTAGGTGACAGGATGTTCAAGGTGGCTCTGTTCCTGTGATGATCCCAAGTAGCTGCTTGTGATTGGTGACCAAGGTAAATCTTCTGCCATAGATGTATTCATGGAATCACTTGATTCCAGTTACTGCTGCTACTTCTTTGTCAAGCTGGCTATAATTTCGTTCTGGCTTCTACAATGTCTTTAAATAGAAGGCTATGGGGGCTTCTTTTCCATTCAGCAGTATGTGGCTGATTATTTCACTGACCCTGAATGCTGATGCATCACATGTTAGGATCAGGGGTAATGTCTCACTGTACTGGATTAGTACTCAGTCTGATGTGATGATGTTTTTGATGCCTTGGAATGCTGCTTTTTCCTTTTGTCCACAGGCCCAGACTGCCTTCTTGTCAAGCAGTCTGTGTAATGGCTCCGTGACTGTCACCTTCTCTGGTAAAAATATACTGTAAAAGTTAATTAGTCCCAAGAAAGCTTGTAAGTCCGTTTTGTTTGTTGGCCTGGAGGCTTCTTTGATTGCTTTAATTTTGCTTTTCGTGAGGTGGATCCCTTCACTATCTATCAGGTAGCCCAAGAATTCTACTTAGTTTGCCACTAGTTGGCATTTTTCCTTTTTTACTTTAAGCCCCACTTCTTTGAAATGGGTTAGTACTTTCCTTAGACGCTCTCGCAATTGTCCTTTGTCTTTTGCTGATACAAGAACATTGTTGAAGTAGGGCACCACCCATTCTAAACCTTGCAGGAGGTGTTCCATGAGGCTCTGGAATAGCCCTGGGGCTACGCTGACCCCGAACTGTAACTACTTGCATTTGAATGCCCCTTTGTGTGTTACAATTGTGCGGGCTTCTGCAGTATCGGCGTCTACTGGTAATTGTTGGTAGCTTGTGTGAGGTCAAGCTTTGTGAAGACCTTCCCCCACCCCAGGGAATGTAATAGGTGTTATACCACTGGGATGGGGTACGCACTTTGTTGGAGGGCACGGTTCAGGGTAGCCTTGTAGTTAGCACAGATGCACACTGACCCATCTGGCTTTATGGGGGTGACAATAGGGGTCTCCCATTTTGCATGGTCAGTGGGTTCTAGGATCCCCTGGGTGATGAGTTTATCTAGCTGCTCGTCTATTTTTGGCTTTAATGCAAAGGGGATCCGCCTCACTTTTAGTCTTATGGGGGCTATTGTCGGGTCTAGATTAAAGGAGATGGGTGACCTTGAGTACTTGCCCAATTTCCCATCAAAGACGTCCCAGAACTCCTCCATCAGATTGTCTTCCCACTCACTCTTGGTGATGCTGTGTGTTCTGGTGACTTCGATGCCTAGTGGTTTGAACCATTCTAGTCCCAGTAGGCTTGGTCAGTCCCAGTCAACTATTGTTAATGGCAGGTATCCCAAGTAGCTTTTGAAAGCCACTTTGAATTTTCCAATACCTATCATGGGAATCTTGTTCCCTTGGTAGACTTAGTGTTAGTCTCTGTCTTTTCAGTTGGTCTTTGGTTATGCTGGGGCTCAATTCATGTCTCTTGATCAAACAGGATGCGAGGGCCGTGTAGTGTGCCCTCAGAATTCTTTCCAAGTCCGGCCAGGCCATCATCTTTACATCGCTGGGCACTGATAGTGCTTTGGCCATTTTGAACACTGCGGGCCCGCAGTGTGTGAGGAAAACCGCTCGCTTCCTCTGTTTGGAAATGTTCAGAAGGTCACTTCCTTCTAGGAACATGTGGAATCAATCGATGTACAATTCCCAGTCCACTGTCATGGGGTCAAATGGTGCAGGTGGCATGTTGACTCTGGCTATTGTTCCAATTCCTTTGTCATTCTGGTTGCGGTTGCCACGTGCTCGCTGGTCCCGTCTTGTCTTAAGATCCCACTTTCATTGCCAGTGTTAGATCGTGGGTAAAAGAAGATGCAGGAAACTCCAGCTCATTCAACTCTTTTTATTTGCTTCTTACAGAACTGAGAACAGCAGCTGCGGGAGCTCCTTTTATAGCAGGGCTGTCTGCAGCTTCGACCAGTGATGGCTGTTTGAATTCCCGCTCCTGTGACTCAGCCAATCAGAGGTGAGTATGCTAATATCTAACATTAACCAAGTTCCTATTTTCTTCTCAGGACTCAATCAATCATTTTATATTCTCTTCTCTTCTCTTCCCTTCCCTTTCAACTTTCCTCTTTCTTCCCTTCCCTTCCCTTTCTTTCCCTTCCTAAAGCATCAGAAAACATTTTGTCAGCAAGCACTTCTGCTAAACAAGGTATTCTAAATCCCCCACAGGGATTTCTTTTCAATTCAGCTTCAGTGCTAGCTACAGTGGGGCTACAAATATGTCATGGGAAGATTAAAATCAACTAAAAGTGCTTGTTGGCAAGGCTTATTTCTGTTTTGCTGTTAAGGTCCATTTCTAAAGAAAGTAATAAAAGATTGGGAGATGACCTGAATCATAATAGTCTCATCTTTACTGCCCGGTGAGGATATTTCACCAGATTTAATGTTCCTGTTTGGGATTAAGGGCATGGGGTGAGAAATTTGAACTAAAGAGAAGGCTAAGAGGAGGTGTGATAGCCATCTTCCAATACTTGAAAGCCTGTCACAGAGAAAAGGAGGTGAATTTATTATCTGTGGTGTTCAAGATTAGGACAAGAACCAAGGGATGGTTGATTCCAAACTCATAATAAGGGGGAATTCCTTGAGTGTTAGCACCATTAAGCAGTGGGCTAGTCTGCCTCTTCCTGCTTCATCACTGGAAGTTTTCAAGCAAAGATTGCACAGCCATTGGTCTAGGAGAGTCTGGGGTGACTTGTACTGGAAGATGAGTTGTATTGAAAGATGTTCTGAAAGATTCCATGATCCTGTGAACTCTTCTGTTTCCAGCTACTCAATAGAGCCTCCAAAAACAAGAGGGATATTGCTGGGGTCCAAGCCAACACAGGTGATAAAGAGAAAGCATTGTAAAAGTTTTATTTATTGCCAATTAGAAATTAGAATTGTGAGCACCAGCCTTCCAGCTCACAAGGGTTCAGAGAATCCCATAAATTGGAATAGTTTCTGCATCTTATCCTGGTGAAGTAGCTTTTCAAAACAAGCACCATGTTCAGATTTCTCTGCATAAAAGATAGTTTGTGAGTCGTGACTCATTTTTCCTGAACCACTGACAACTTTCCCTATTTGGCTCTGAATCAGTAGATGAGTTTCCACAAGGGAGGACAACAGAAACATTTTTCAGTTTTCAGTCCTTTTCTTCTGCATTTTACCATTATTTCTTTCTGTTCTCTGCCAGCAAATGAAGTAGGAACTGTCCCCAGCATGAATTCATCTTCCCATGTTTTGGTTGGGAATAAACAGGATTAAGAGATTTCCATGTGTGGATCATTCTCAGATTCTTTTCATTTTTTGCCTCTTTTTTCTTTAGTTCTAATATAGAAATCCCTTTATCGTTACCTATTTGTACATTTAATCTGTGTGCTTTACATACTTGAAACATTGGCTCTGCACCTTGTCAATATTCTTGTTGGCTTTGAGGCAAATCAAAAAGTATTAAAATGCATGTTTGAAGGAAGAAGAAGAATTAGTCAGTGTCACTCTCTCGATCCTCTGTCCTTTAAGAATGTGGCCCTGCATTTTTGCAAAATGAAAATGTAGAGGAAATTATAACAGAGAATGTTTGTGAATACATTTGCAAAAGGAAAAAAACAGTATTTGCTGTTATGAATGAACATTGGCTGGGTACCATGTGAAATCTCATTTGAACACCTGCCAGATCCCAAATCCCTGTGTGATGCTGAAATTTGCCCTGGGCCTCCTTTTCAATATAATATTTTGTTATTTTGTCCTGGACACAAATCAACTTTCAGATGCCATCCTGGACTTCTCTAGAATGGCCTGTAGATATTACACCACAATAGGACAACTAATGACTTAACCAATCCCCAAAGTCCATTTTTGTGGTATTTAAGATTCTACATCCCCCAGTTCTGGTTGTAAGATTGTTGAAAACCAATAGCATGATCTTTTTCTAATTTACTGGATTTTCTGTAAACCCAAGAATGAGCTTAAAGCAATTTAAAAACAAATAAAAACAGAAGCCAAAAAAAAATCAAGCCAAAAGCTCAGCTCCATAAATCTGAACATCATCCATTTGAACCCCTTCCCTAACAAATTACATTAAATGCAATATCTAGTCCCCTCTGTTAACTTTTACAAAAATGCTTAAAACAGTCCACTTGCATTGGACTTTTGGAGAGCAGGACACCAAATATAGGGAGTGCTATAAAATGTAACCTACTTTCCAATTTTAGAATATTTTGAATGGGAGGGAGGGAGGGAGGGAGGGAGGAAGGAAGGAAGGAAGGAAGGAAGGAAGGAAAGAAGGAAGGAAGGAAGTCTATAGGGGCCTCACCTATAGCTTTTGAAAGCCAGCTGTGGTCTTTGCTTTCTGAACCAGGGCATTGTGGGAAGACAAAGATAACCAGGTAAAAAACAAAAGAGGCATCAAGTTTTGTGGGAGCAGTCACATTTCCCCCACCCTAAAGTTCTAAATTCCTCTAATACAATGAAAGAGAAAGCAAACCTTATTAATAGTAATTTTCCGTTATAATTTAATATGCCATGCTGCCCCTTCCTTGTTTTTCTCCAAAATTTAAAAACTCCAAAAAGTTTGCTATTTTTCACAGGAGTATAGCTTCAACTGATTGAATATTTTCTTCACTTGCTCCTCTCTTATTCCTTCTCTTCAAATCAGAGTTCTTCAAACTTGGCAAATTTAACATGTGTAAATCTCAACTCACAGAATTATATGAGTTGCAATTATCCCTTTTTGTTGAGAGATCAATAGAGACCTGGGCAAGATCTTTCAAATTTCACACAATTTCAGTCTCATCTCATGAGTTTTCAACCATGACTTTTAACATTAGTTTTTTATTTAATCTAAGAGAGCCTAAAGACCCCATCAGTGGCTGTCTTGAATGTTGTATTGTTAACATTTGCCCTACACAGTTACATCTAATTTCAGCAAATTACAGATTTCATGACTGAAGAGACAAAGAGATGTGGTTTCAGAAATGTCTATTCATTTATTCATAAATCTTAAAAAAACCAAGACCCTTTTATTGAAAGGGGAAATGTATCTCTCCACTATCAGATGAGATTTATAGGCTCTGGGATGTAACTTACCAATAATGCTATTTTCTGAAAGAAGCACATACATAGTACCATTCTTGTTTGGACATTATTCTTGGAAACGATAAACTCAGGCTGACAGCCATCGTTGTTCCATATTGTCTGATCCAGCAATGATCTTGTCATTAAAATTCAATAAAAAGTATTTCTTCTCCTTTTTCTTCTCCTCCTCCTCCTCCTCCTTTTCTCTTTCTCCTTCTACCACTTTGTCTGTTAAGGGGAGTATGCAGGAATGAGGACTTCAAAAATTTTAGCAAAGAGTTCTCTGCCCGGTTGATGGATGGGCGTGGCCATGGTGGTCATGGCCTAGTCAACCTCCTGCACCATGGTGGTGGGGGAGTGTTTTTGCCCTCCCCAGGCTCCAGAGGCTTTCCTTGAGCCTCTGGGAGGGCTAAAATGGCCTCCCTGGGCACCGGAGACTTTCTGGAAGCCGGAAACAGGCCCAATTCTGGCCTTCCCCAACTTCCAGGAGGCCCGTTTTTCACCCTCCCCGAGCCTCCAGACGTGCCCTGCACTTACTTGTATTCAAAATGGCCGTGTGGGGACTCCTGGGAGGGGCAGAGTGAGCGGGGTGAGCCAGGAGTGAGATTTGGGGGTTCTGTGCATTGCACACAATCTTAGCTAGGGGCTCCCCCTTGGCAAACCCCCAGCAGCCCACCCCTGGAAGTATGTTTTCTAACACAGATTAAAAAATACTCATGATGCTAATTCCCTGTTCCCAATAGTAAAATGCCAACAGTCTGTTTGCACAGATCAAGGGTGAAGAACCTTTAATATATTGGGGTGGGGGGGACAAAGAGTGCTTTGTCCCTTCTCTAGACTCACAGATAGTTCTCTGTTCCATGCATTATGCTGCTAACGAAGAACATCTTCATGTAGTGGGGTTTTCTGTTTTCCTTGCTGAGTGCTGAACAAACACAAGTCATGTACATCTTTTGTCCAACATGGCACTCCAATAAGCTGCGTCCAGAAAATTGTTTTTACTTTTAGATAAAAGCTTTCATTGTCAGGATTCCCATTGTGGCAGGACATTCTCAGAACTCAAATGCAGAGCATGTAAACATCTAAATGCCATTAATGACTCAGCATGAGAAACAGAAGGTATGAAGCCTCTTGGAGGGAGTGACAGTAAAAAAGAGTAGTGTGTTTGAACTAGGAATTTTGTGTCAGTCTCACCCTATATAGGTAGTCCTCCATTTACAGCAGTTCCTTTAGTGACTGTTCAAAGTTACAATGGTACTGAAATAAGTGACTAATGACTGTTTTTTCACACTGACAATCGTTGCAGCATCCCCATGATCACATGATCAAAATTTGGGTGCTTGGCAACTGGCATTTATTTGTGACCGTTGCTGTGTCCCAGGGTCATGTGATCATCTTTTACGATCACTTAATAACCTTGTTTCTAACTTAATAACTGCAATGTTTTACTTAACAACTGTAGCAAGAAAGGTCATAAAATGGGGCAAAACTCATTAACAACTGTCTTACTTAGCAACAGAAATATTTGGGATCAATTGTGGTGGTAAGTTTAGTTTAGTTTTCTTTAATGTCATTGCGCCTCGTACAACGAAATCAAACACCATCTTCAGTGCACATCATGACCATGACCATGAAAATAAACACATCCTTCACCCTTCACACATTGAACTGGAAACCCCCCACACCACACCAACACTGCACTATACAGCAGAATTCAAAAGAGCTACTGCCCTGGGATAGAAGCTGTTTTTCAGCCTATTTGTCCTTGTTTTTATTAATCTGTACCATCTGCCAGATGGTAACAGTTCAAAAAAAAGGGGGTTCCCAGGAGGAGATGGGATTTTGAGAATGTTTTGAACTTTCTTAAGGCAGCAGGAGCTATAAAGCTCTTCCAAAGAGGGGAGAGGGCAACCAATGATCTTCTGGGCAATGACATTAACCCTCTGGAATGCTTTTTTATCTGCCACTGTGCAATTGGCAAACCACACAGAGGTGCAGTGTGTTAAAATGCTCTCTATGGTGCAGCGGTAGAAGGTCACCAGCAGTTTTCCATTCAGTTGTTGTTTCCTGAGAAGCCTCAGGTAGTATAATCTCTGCTGGGCCCTTTTGACCAGGGCTGCAATGTGGGCACCCAGGGTCAGGTCCTCTTTTAGGGTAACACCCAGAAACTTAAAACTGGCCACTTGCTCCACTCGGTCTCCATTGATAAACAAGGGCTGAATGTCTGATCTGTTCCTTCTATAATCCACTATAAGCTCCTTGGTCTTATTGGTGTTGAGGACCAAGTTGCTGTCTCCACACCACAAAAGCAACTAGTCCACCTCATCTTGGTAGGCAGACTCATCCCCACCACCGGAGATAAGTCCCACCACTGTTGTATCATCTGCAAATTTAGCAATAGTATTACTAACATGAGTGGGAATGCAGTCATGCACATAAATAGTATAGAGTAAGGGACTCAACACGCAACCCTGTGGAGTACCAGTGTTAAGAATAAGGGCTGAAGAGGTATGATTATCTAATCTGACCCTCTGTGAGCGGCCAGACAGGAAATCCATAATCCAAAGGCAGATTGAATTAGAAAGTCCAAGGTCCAGAAGTTTAGACACTAGTCTATGTGGAAGAATTGTTTTAAACACAGAACTAAAATCCACAAAAAGCATCCTCACATAAACCTCCTGCTGTTCTAGGTGAGTCAGAGCAGTGCGAAGAGTGATGGCTATAGCGTCCTCTGTAGATCTATTTTTTCTGTATCCAAACTGGTGTTTATCAAATGTATGCAGAAGACCAGAAATGATGTGCCGGTGGATCAATTTCTCAAAGCACTTCATGATGATAGGAGTGAGTGCCACTAGTCTGTAATCGTTGAGGTTATTGATAGGGAACTTCTTTGGCAGTGGAACAATGGTGGAAGCCTATGCACAGCATCAGGATACTTATTCTGCTGATTACTAACAACTTTATACAAGAATCCCAAAGCTATGGTAGTATTTGAATCAGGTGGGATATAGACTACAGTAATCAAAATCATGCTGAATTCCCATGGAAGATATATGAGTCTACATTTAAGTGTCATATACTCCAGATCCATGGAGCAGTGGCTGTCTATAGTCTTTGTATTGATACACCAGCTTTTGTTCACATAAAGGCTTAAACCTCCCCCTTTGATCTTGTCAGAATCTCTACTCCTGTCCTGTGGTGAGCTATGCAGCCTTCTAGCTCAACAGCTGCATCTGGAATGAGTGAATAAAGCCAAGTTTCTGTGATTAGCAAAACACAGCAGTTCTTGATGAATTTAGTCTTTGCAATCTGTAGCCTTAATTCATCCATTTTGTTAGTCAGGGATCTTGCATTGGTAAGAAATATACTTGGAATTGAAGGCTTGTGTGGAAACTTACTCAGCCTAAAGAAAATCCCAGCATGGCATCCTCTCTTCCTCTTCCTGTTCTTCTTTCTCTGCCTCTTCTTCCTTCCTACAGGGATAGTGATCCATGGCTCCCCCAGGGGCATAGCTGCCTCCTTTGGTATGTTATAAGAATGTATAAAATCATCTGTAATAGCCTTTTCACAAGTGGAGGACTACCTGTGTTTAACCATTACTTGTAGCTCAATGATAATACTGGTACTCCTTGATGTACGATCACAACTGGGATGGAACATCCATCACTTAAGCAAGGCAGTCATTAAGTGAGCCATGCCTAATCCAAGAAGCTTCTTCAGAATTGCCTTCAAAACTGAAGAAGCTTCTTGGATTACAAGCTAAATGTCTTCAAGGAAAAATAAAGTCCAGTTGCTTTTTGAAAAAGCACTTTTGGGGGTGTTCCAATAACTGACTCTACTTTCACCATAAGTGAAACACTGAAAAGAAGTTTTCTGAGTTTAGGCTGCAAGCAGATGGGTGTGGATGGCACATCCAATTTTCTGTCACATTGGGGAATCCCCATCCCCAATGCAATCTTGGATACATGGGGATCAATTCAAACCATTTAACCTGTGACCAGGATGTCCTATTTCTGAAAAATGAATAGATCTCTTAGATAATGCTAGCATCATCAGGCAATTAATTTTAATAATGATCATGGATAGTACTTAATAAATAATGACATTCATTGACTGTTAGGTTTGTTGTACACTGCTCTGAGTCACTTGGACAGCTATATAAATTAGACAAATAAATAAATTCCATTTTATGCATCATTTATCCCTCCATGTGAAGGCCAATATACGTGTCCCAGGATAATGTTGCAGTTATGCCACACACAGAAGAGCCCAAAGCACACACTCTGCTAGAGAGAAGTTTCCTGAAGTTCAGCTTCAGCACGAGTCCTAAAGCTCGGAAGAGTAAACCTCTGGTCCACCAATGACTGACCCAGATTGGATTCTGTATCCCTCCATGTGTTTATCTACCATTACTTCTCATCACTCCTTATCACCCATCCCCTCCCACTTGTGACTGTATGACTGTAACTTTGTCGCTTGTATCCTTATGATTTATATTGACTGTTTCCTAGTATGATTTGATTGCTTATTGTACTCTATGACTATCATTAAGGGTTGAACCTTATGATTCTTGACTCTTGATGAATGTATCTTTTCTTTTATGTATACTGAGAGCATTTGCACCAAGACAAATTCCTTGTGTGTCCAATCATGCTTGGCCAGTAAAGAATTCTATTCTATTCTATTCTATTCTATTCTATTCTATTCTAAATTTCAACCCTTCCTCAGAAATCTGCTACATTCAGATCAATATTACATTCCCAATTATTTCATAACTCCTTTCCCTTGAAGTTCTTCTAAGGAAATGTCTGTCTTACAAAAACACATCTTTTTCAATACTTCTACAAGTTCTCAAGAATTGATTTCCATTTCCTCAGAATTAATTTACTCAGATATTCCCAATTATTTCATAACCCCTTTCCCTTGAAGTTCTTCTAAGGAAATGTCTGTCTTACAAAAACACATCTTTTTCAATACTTCTACAAGTTCTCAAGAATTGATTTCCATTTCCTCAGAATTTACTCAAATATTTAATGGATGATGTTTTTTCTCCACTCTCCCTGAGATTAGCCATGAAAAATCTTGTTGGTTCTCAAAGCCTTCTATTTGTTGCCAAAAAGCCTATGTGATTGAGGAGGGGGGAGTAAATGCCAAGATGCCAAGAAGAAAATAATTGTCCTCCAAATTGACCAGTTGTTGATTAGTTGTTCAGTCTACAAACCATCCAGCATTTTCTATGTACACAACTGGACTGTGTATGACAAGAGGAATGCCAGAACGATCACAAAATTAATGGATGATCCAATGCTTAATTGGGGTGCATTATATGTTGCAACAGTGTATGTTTGGATAACAGAATGAATGAGACACTTGCAAATAAGGGAAAAAAGTTTTGATTGCCTTTTCTGAGTAATAAAAACAAAGATGGAAATGAACCAAAGCTTAAAGCATTCACAAGGAATGGCTCTTTCCAGAACTTATATTATAAAATTCATGACATGTTAGATAAGAACAAATAGTGAGATGGAGTTTCCCCTCTTAAAAGGTCTTGATTCTTCCTTCTCTCCTCTCCTCTCCTCTCCTCTTCCTTTACCTTCCCTTCCTTCTTTTCCTTTCATTTCCCTTCTATTCTCTTCCTTCCTTTTCCCCTTCCCTTCTCCACTTCCCCCCACCCAAAAAAAGATTAAAAAGACTGAAAGTGCCATAATGTCAGTCACAGAGACGTAAACAGAAAAATAGAGGAATCGCTTCTGACAGAAAAAAGAAAAATGTCTGAAGAGGAAAACAAACAGTGCTTTTAAGGACACAGAGATGCTTGTCATTAGAAAAAAAAGGGAGGAGAAAGAAAAGAAAGAAGAAGGAAAGAAACAACTTGTGCTGGCCATGTGAGGCTTTGGCAAGTTTTCCAAGACAGTTTTGTCTTTTAAACATGTGGCAAGACAAACAACGCCCTGGGAAGCTTCAAATAACCCTCCCTTCAGCTGAATTGAATCTGTATGAACATGCATTGGACTGCAGACTCTGGAAACAAGATGAAAATACTGTGCCAATCCTGGGGGTGTTATGTAAGATGATGTTTGGAAAAACAGAATCCACTCAAGGAGAATCCACATTCCAGTTGATTAAGCAAGAGACTAGAAGCAGAAGATGCTGATGTTCCATTCTGTAGAATAGAAACACATGTGGAACATGATGTTCAGCTCACCAATGAAATGGGAAAAGCTCAATGCACAAAAAAGCAACTAAAATATCAGGAAATTGAACCAATGCTAAAACAATTGAGAAGTTGGAATACTGATGTGTCAATGTCTTTTTTTTCTGACATTTGGGGGTGATTCTCATCCCATTTGATGGAAACATAGTTTTCAATCGCTTTCCCCCCCAAAATATCAAAACTTTCAGGTAGAATGCAAAGTTAATCTGCTTCCTTCTCTTAAGTGATAAGAATGCAGGTAGTCTTGACTTTAGGATAGGGGCTTAGAAGGCACCGTCCATCACATTGCGTTGCCTCTATCCAAAGATGAAAAAAGATCACAGCAAAACATTTTTTTTTACAATGGAGAAATGTTTGCGTGGTTAGCAAACATATACAATTGTCCATCTCACAAAAAAACCCAACCTTGCCCTGAGTGCCTTACAAGCAGAAAAACAATTGAAGGCCTATGACAATATTAAAAAAAAACATCAAACAGTAATAACAACAAAAATTAAACATAAAAACATGAAAGAACTCCAAGAAAGCATTATTTAGCCTCCTGCAACCACTTTTCAGGCTGGCCATGGGAACTCCAGGTTGATGGATAAATCACATTTTCAAGGCTTTCTAGAATGGAATGGGGTTACTCACAGTGGCCAATTCGCCAAAGCCAACTTGCAGCACTGCAGGACAAGTCACCATGACCAACTTGCCTTGGGACAACTCATTGTGGGACAATTCAACAAATACAAAAGTTAAGTTCATTTTGACCAAACCATGGCCAATAAAAATAAGAAAATAAAGAAAGTCAATCAAACCAGAAATACAAGAGTTATAATATTTTTGATGAAAACATGGTCACCAATAATAAAAGTACATGAAATGATTAATACAGCATTGACTTGTCCCACAAGTGATCCTGTGGTGAGTTGGGCTGCACCAAGTTGGCCATGGCGAGTTGGCGGTAATGAGTTGGCTGTAGCAAGTTGTCCTAGACCCTTTCCAGAAAATTAGCAGAGATGGGCTAACCTCACCTCAGGAGGGGTGATATTCCACAGGGGGGGGGACTAAAGCAAAATGGTGTATCTCCTGGGTCCTGCCAGAGAGAGATCCTTAGCAGGACCTGATGAACCTGATGGGATGAACAGATGTAATTGCAAAGAGACTACGTTCTATATCCTTAGTAGAATATGAACCATACAAAGAACTTGCAAGAAAATTTGGGTCTTTGTTATGATATATGTGGCCACAGCAAGAATGCACAAAGATGGAAAGACACATTACACTTCCCCAATGGAAAAGTGGATTGTAAAGGTGATGCGGTTAGCATAGATGGTGAATCTAATTGTTTTAATTAAAGAGAAGACTTTCATTCTGTTTTAAGTGAAGAGAAGAGTTCTGTTTCTACTGGAAACTGCTTCTGGACTTTTTGTGCAAAAGTGGGAAAAATTGAAACCTTAATTTTAGGTTTGAGGGTGATAATGATTTTCTTCTTATAGAAATGGCTTAAACTGTTGAGAAATTTGATAGTTTGAGATTGTGATTTCTTTTGTATTTTACTGCACCAAAATAACTCTTTCTTTGCACTTGTCTCTTCCTTTTTCTCAATTTCCTGACTTTTGTTTCTCTTTGTATTGTTATTTTATAATGAAATTTAATAAAATCTAGAAAGAAAGAAATGTTAAACATAAAGAAAATACTATATGCTAGTGGCTTTATATGTTCTATCTGCAAAAATCAGGCAGGCCATCCACAAGATTATGCAAAATTTCTCCTTATTAAAAGAAATAATTCATAATTTGTTGATGTTTTGTATTTTAACTTTTCTTGAAACAATTAAATTTTTTTTAAAAAGAAATAATTTGCATAATGGTGTTCCATTTGCATAATGTATGGAAGAGAATGTTTTCCTTCCTTCCTTCCTCCCTTCCTTCCCATGGGACAGACAGCCCTGCTTCCAGAATACATACTTGAAACAGATTCTCCAGCCCCCCATCACTCATTTCACATACCTATGGTTTGCCCAATGCAGTGTAGGCAGCTCCACCTTCAAAAGGATAACTTAGCCTTGAGTTACTTAATGTGCTGTTGGAGACACTTTCCATATATGTGAACTGTCTGTGCCCCAAATTCTTTATGGGCTCCATATATGGTCAAGCAATGCAGGCAAGGGATAGCATGGTCAGTCTGAAGATTTTTAGAGGGCCCCCTTTACCCACAGAACTCCAAGTGTGCTTGCTGACACACGAAAGCCGATAAAATCGCCCTGTAAGAGGGCTGCAGAGGAGCCAAACTAAAATTTATTTCTAGGGTGAAAAGACAGTGAGGTTCTTGGATCCAAGTCTAGGCTAAAGAGGGTTTAACCTCTCATTTCCCATATGGACAGGAAATTGTACAGCAGCCTTCGCAACAAGTGGGAGCCAATTTCCATCTTGCTGAGTCTACTTTTTCAAAGAAGGCAGATTTCCACCTTTTCATTTCTTTTTTAATGATTCATTAAAATAGCCATATAGTCTTGCTGGATCTACTTTTCCTTTGAAAAGCTGGAATTTGGTCAAAATTGTGCTTAATGGCAGACTCAAGTTCCAAATGGCACTTTTAGGAACTGTGCAGAGCATTTCTATTGCTCCATCTTCCATAACCTAGGACAGCTTTTAAAATACATAATCTGGATTTATTGACACTTATTTTAGAGGGGAGGGTTATTTTTAACAAGATGTTGTTAAATTTTGCTTTAATCCTTTACCACTCTGGAAAGAGTTTGGCGAGTTGTAGCCCTTTTTGAGGGAACATTCCATTTAAGGAAGGAAAGATGGAGAGAGCCTTTCATGAATAAATAAAGCCATCTTTTAATAACAGCTTCTGTTTTACATCTGCATGTGTTGATCAGATGCAGAACAAGCATGAAAGCAATCTCAGTGTATGTTTTTGGTATTTCTAAAAGTCATTTTGGTAAAAAATATCCTTCCTTCTAATTCCAAACTAGAGATGGACGAACAATTTAAAACTTAAAGCATTTTTAAAAACATTTCAATCTCCCTCCAAGGATCTGAGCACAATGCTAAGAGTTTCCTCCCACAGGATCACTTCAAAATAAATTCATGGCTGTTTAATTGCAGTCCTAATTTTACAAATTGGTTTTTAGCAGTATATTGAACTGCAAACCAAAGACTGGAGCTTCCCTAAGTCAACCATAACCAAAAGCATCAGAAGAGGGTGGTCACAACTTGGCAAGCAAAGCCCCACCCCTTCCAGGACGCATTTTGGTCATGTGATCAAAACTGCCATCTTAATTTTTTTTTAACCTTTTCCATGGACATTCCTACCAATAATCCACCCAAGCTATTCACTAAGCAGGCTTAGGAGAATGTGGGCATGCACTTTTTAGGTCTTTGTAAATGACCTGATTAAATATGTTTTGTGAATTCATCCCCTAAAACAGATTAACTGAATCCTGCACTCTGTCTTAAAAAGAAATAGTGGATAATCTAAAAGCTGCAGAGGATCCCTGAATCTCTTTCCTGCAGAGCTTCCTAACATGACACGGATATTTGATGTTTTCTATAGAAAATGGAGCAAAGGCTAACATTTTAAAATACAGCATTCCCCATTTTAAAGAAAGCTTAAAAATAGAATAATAACCACATCAGTGGTGAGATTCATTTTTTTTACTACTGGTTCTGTGGGCGTGGCTTGGTGGGTGTGGCAGGGGAAGGAACCTGCAAAATGCCCATTCCCTCCCCACTCCTGGGGGAAGGATATTGCAAAATCCCATTCCCTCCCTCATCCCACTAACCTGCTTTCCAGCTCCATTCTCCTGTGCAGGACAGCAAAAGAAGACCCAGCTGATCAGCTGGGACTTGGGAGGCAGAGAATAGATGGGGGCGGGGCCAGTCAGAAGTGGTATTTGCCGGTTCTCCAAACTGCTCAAAATTTCCCCTACTGGTTCTCCAGAACCTGTCAGAACCTGCTGAATACCACCCCTGAACCTCAAGCATTTACATGATGTTAGGAGCATTAAATCCACTTTCACTGACTGTTGCTCCAATCTGCCAATCTGCCTCTTGTATCCAATGAACTTTACCCTTGCCAGTCACTCCAGCTTTGGAATTTTGGAATTAATAAGAAATAGCCTTCCTGAGCATGTGCAGAGAGACTTTTTTTCACTGTTGAGAACCACAGCTGGATAGTATAGTTCAGTCTGGAATCCCTCCTAAGGAAAGGATGTCATCTCCTTTGCTAAATATAAGCCATGCCGGGAGTTCTAGTCCCAATGCAACTGGGAGGTGCCAGGATGGGACATCTGATGTACAATATAAAGTGCAATTATGACATCCATGAGAACTTTGGTGCAAGAGGGATGCTCAGCATGAGAAGAGAGAAATAGAGATGAAATAAAAAGTAGGAAAATATGAGGAAAATGGCAGACGTCTGACTAAATGGAGAAAATTGGTTGGAGAAAACTTTTGACCCATTGATTGACTGATCGAGAAACTCAGCCTTCCTGCCTACCCAGTAGCTTTACCAGCTACTTAGTGAACAGAACCAAGAACTAAACTTTTTGATTGGGCAGGTTGGGCAGGACAGAAGGTTGATGGAAGAAATCAAATCCCTGCCTTGAATGTCCATGTGGTGGAAACCGGAGCTGAGCACACTAAGGAAGGGTACTGTATAATCAACCCTGGAGCACCTGACAAGGTCAACAAGCCAAAGCCCTGGAGTCAGTGATGGGATTCAAAAAATGTTACCACCAGTTCTGTGGGGGTGGCTTGGTGGGCGTGGCAGGGGAAGGATACTGCAAAATCCCCATTCCCTCCTCACCCCACCACCCTGCTTTCCAGCTCCGTTCTCCTGTGCAGAGCAACAAAAGAAGACCCAGCCGATCAGCTGGGACTTGGGAGGCAGAGAATAGATGAGGGTGGGGCCAGCCAGGTGGTATTTACCAGTTCTCCAAACTACTCAAAATTTCCACTACCTGTGAATGCCAGAACCTGGTGAATGCCACCACTGCCTGGAGTCCATCGATGTTTTGAGGAAAAAGGAATGAGAAGGAGCCTGTTGGGGAAAGGAATATTTTTTCCCAACCCACAGCCTGTAGCAGAAAAAAACAGGCTGAGCTGTCTGCAGTAGAAGAAGGGAGACCTACTCTTTAATTAAGAGAAGAATTCCAGCATCTAGTCAAAAAGAATTTCCACTAATCCTGAAACAGCCCAAATTATATGGGCAGCCAAAATATTGATTCACCAAGCCACAGGCTAGAAGTATAAACACCATTCGTCAGAAGGATGGAAAACTGCAAGGTTTCCAAGTGGTTGGTTTGAAAGGCAAGTCAAAATGATGGAAATTCTTCTACATGAGCATTTTTTTTAAAAGCTGTATTTTCAAAATCTGAATGAAAAATCCAAACGGCTGGAGGCCTGTTTTTTTAACCCTGTAAAAATAAGACTATTTTGATGGAAAGAAAACGACCAGGATTGTCATGGAAGAAAAAAGTCTGGAGATATAAGAAATGACTGGATTAAGTTTTGAAGGAGCTGAGTGTTTACCGGTATAGCACAATGTTTATCCTCGAATTTCCACTGGTGGTTGTCTCATTTGACAAAAGCGGGCAGGAAAATTTCTCTTCTCAGCAGTAAACATCCAGTAGAATATAAAAAGTCTTCATTCAAAGCAAACATTTTTGTCACTTTGGGATCCTAGGCCACTTGGTTTGAACTTCAAAACCAATACAGTCAGTCCTCCACTTACAACAGTCCATTTAGTGACTGTTCAAAGTTACATCACTGAAAAAGGTGACTCATGGCCGTTTTTCACACTTATGACCAGCAGCCCTGTGGTCACATGATCAAAATTCAGATGCTTGGCAACTGGTTTATATTTATGACAGTTGCAGCTTCCTGGGGTCTTGTAATCCCCTTTTGTGACAGGCAAAGTCAATGGGGAAGCCAGATTCATTAAACAACTGTGTTACTGACTTAATAACTGCTGTGATTCAGTGAACAATTCTTGCAAGAAAGATGGTATAATGAGGCAAAGCTCACTAAGATGAGCATTACCTGTACACTGTATACACTTTTTAAAACATGTCCCACTTCTTCTCCAACAAAAATATTTGTAAATGACTGGTTAAACATGTTTTGAGAATTTAGCCCCTGAGGTAGATTAATTGAATCCTGCACTCTGCCTTAAAAAGAAATAGTATAATCCAAGACTGCAGAAGACTCTTCTATTCTTCTCTCCCCATGCCCTGAATCTCGAAAATGAAAGGCCAGAAATGGTTAGTTTTCCTTGTGAAGAATAGATAAATATTTCTAGCTTTTCATTTTATGAAGGCCCAATGATCATTTCGGTTGCCCCTTTAAAATGGATTTTACAGTTGTTTGGTATGTTCCCTGCAGACATACTAGTTGGTTGTTCTCTCTCCTTTGAGCCTTGTCCAAGCACAGCACATTCATCTGGAGAGCCAACTGCAACAAAAAATTATACAAAATGCATGAAAATGTAATATGATAGTTCTCACTTTATAATCACAGCCACGCAAAATGAATTGGCTTGTTCAAAAATGCAGAATGTAGTATTGAATTCACCGCATATGTTAAACCAAGTCAGATAAAGACCCTATGGCTGTATTGATACCATACGGGTAGTCCTTGATTTACAACCCCAACTGAGCCCAAAATTTCTGTCATTAAGTGAGACATTTGTTAAGTGAGTTTTGCCCCATTTTATGACCTTTCTTGCCAGGGTTGTTCAGTGAATCACCACAGTCTTTAAGTTAGTAATATGATTGAATATGTGAATCTGTTTGCCGCATTGTCTTTGCTTGTCAGAAAGTTGCAAAAGGTGATCACATGATCCCAGGATGCTGGGACCATCATAAATATGAACCAGTTGCCAAGTGTGCCAAGTGAATTTTGATCAAGTGACCATGGGGGATACTGCAATGGTTGTAAGTGTGGAAAAACAGCCAGTCACTTTTTTCAGCGCCATTGTAGCTTTGAATGGTCACTAAATAAATTGTTGTAAGTCAAGGACTACCTGTACAGGTTAGGTTTATTAAATGAGAACCTTGACTAAATCATGAGCCTGTGCATTTCTATGGATCTTAAAATGTGTGAAACGAGCCTGTTGGGTTTGTGGTTTGGAGGTTTATGTAATTTCAGAAAATTGGTTAATTCAGTAACCAGGTTGAATACAGACGCCTGCTATTAAACTGTTGTTGAAGTTTTGAATAATACAGACAAACTCGCTGAAGCAAACCACCATATTAAGGTGAATCTGAGCCATCTGCCACACAGAAGTCTATTTTTAACATCATAAAATCAAAAAAAACCCTAGAAGTCCTTTAGAACATGACCACGAGGCACCTGTAACTTCAATAAAAAGGTGTCTCATAATTTTTCATCCTTGCTAATGCTTAATCTACCTCAAATGAACAACATATTTAAGAAAGAATGTTGCAAAAAATTAAAATAAACACTCTTTGTTTTTAGGTGAAGTTAGGTGGGATGTTAGGTTTTTAATATTGAAAACATGCATTTATGCCAGTAAAGATAAGGTAAATGAATTCATGAAGACAAATTGCAATGTCAGCCATCTGGAATATCAAAATGCAAATGTTGAGTTCCTTAAGGGCCAAGTAAGGTCAAACAAGGGAGGAATCTCAATATAATAATTATAATCCATAGCAATCAAATAGTGTGATCTCTGAATTCATGCTAGCCACCTCTGTCAATAACAATAATGATTAAATATTTCTTCAGTTGTATTAATCCATTTCTTCCTTCCTTTCCTTTCCGCCTTGCCCAGTAAACCAGATGGGGATCACACTAGAAGAGCTAATTTCACTTTATTGACAGAATATTACAAGTCTGAAAACACAACCCTCCCATTTCCTTTACAGCTGAGAAACTAATGAGGGGGAATATCTTCTGAGTTTCTTGCCTTATCTACCATCTAGCTATGGGCTATGCTGTCTTTCTTCCCTTGGCCATGTTTCTTTGTCCAGTCTCCATGGTCTTTCCCACATGCCTTTCCTTTCCCTTCCCTTCCCTTCCTTCCCCTCTCCTCTCTTCTCCTCTCCACTATTTCATTTAATTTCATATATCCCAATAGCTACCAAATAAGGTTTGTTCTTTGTGTCATTGAAAAATAGGCAATTCCCCTGGAGAGATTTTATTGCACCCTGAATTTCTATATTAAAGAGAAACAACCAAAGCACATATTTTTGTAGGAAAAGAGCCCATACGTACTTGCACACAAGCAAGCTAAATTTGAAAATCAATGTATGCTTCTAAAAATGGTAAACAGAAAGATACAGTTATTTAAGAGAAGAGCAAAAATGTATGTGAAAAAGGTGTACATCAAGGAAATGTTACATAAATATATTTATATAACATGTTGACAGACATTTTGAGGATTATATATTAGCTGAGTACAAAATAACAGATTAACAGAGTTAGAAAGGTCTTCTAGTCAACCCCCCTACTTAGGCCAAAAGCCCTATACCATTTCAGACAAATGGCTGTCCAATCTCTTCTCCAGTGTTGGAGCACCCACAACTTCTGGTGGCAAGCTGTTCCACTGGTTAATTGTTCTTACTGTCAGGAAATTTCTCCTCAGTTCTAGGTTGCTTCTCTCCTTGATTAGTTTCCATCCACTGTCTCTTGTCCTGCCTCCAGGTGCTTTGGAGAATAGATTGACATGCTCTTCCTTGTGGCAGTCCCTCAAATAGTGGAACACTGCTATCATATCACCCCTAGTCTTTCTTTTCATTAAACTAGACATACATAATTTCTGCAACTTACAAAAGCTTATTATATTAGAAAACATCACGAACAAAAAGAACCATACAAAATAAAGGCAAAATACTTCCTACTACAGCAGTGAAGCTTCCTTTCAGAGGTTCATTTAGTAAGCCATCTCAGCCAATGTTTAGATCCAACCAATTAGGTCCAAACTTAATCAACAATGCAGATTGAATATCGGAATCAGAAGCTTCCCATTTAATTCAATGATATGAATCAATTCAATGATTTAAACTGGAACCAATCCACCCTACCCTGATGACTAGAAATCTCACCAGCCCAGAACACTATTGTTTTCCATAATGTATACGTGACTGATCTAGCATAGACATAATGTCTTTGGTTAATAACGACTAGGTGTTCTTTTCTGGTATAATAATGAAACTAACCTGAAATTCACTCTGCTGTCCATGGCTAACAAAATTTTGTCTGAAACATTGCTAAGGTATTTAGGCCACCTTTCCTTGTTCAATACAAGAAGTTCTGGATCTCCAGAGGAAGGTATCAGTTAACTTTGTTTCCAGATGGTAATAGAGAAGGATGCATAATACAAATGCAAGCATTCACTCCCTCCTATAATTTGTCCCTTCTTGCATCACACAGCTTTATGATCAAGTGCTTCCTACAGATTACTTCTTTGCTAACTAATTTGACTACTGGATTTCCTTTGACATTTTTATTACATGACTCCAGCTTCATCTTTCTCTTTAATCAAGGTCAGCAAAGCATGTACAGTCTTGCAAAGCAGCATAGCTGGCTGGGGAATTCTGGGAATTGGAAGTCCACCCATCTTAACGTGAGCAAGGCTGAGAAACACGGCATTCGGCCACTCCTAGAATACTGTCCCACCATTTGGAATCCTTACTATATATCAGACATTAATACAATTGACTGAGTTCAGAAGTACTTTACAAGAAACATTTTGAACCCTCCGGTCCATAGTAGAATAACCTATGCTATTAGGCTTGAAATTCTTAGTCTGGATAGCTTAGAACTATGTGGTTACATTTAAGTATTATGCATAGTAATGATTTGCCTGTAAATAACATGCTTTAGTTTTAATTGTAATATAATGCATGCGAATAATTGCTTTAAACCTAATGTAAACCATTTTAAATGTGATTGTGAAAAATTCAATTTTTGTAATAGAGTGGTCAAAGTTTGGAATATTCTATCCAATGCTGTTGACTGAGCTACTAACCGTCATAGTTTTAACTCCAACTTAACCTCTGTAGACCTCACCGCATATCTAAAAGCTCCTTAAGCGGGCATGTATAAATGCACTAATGTGACTATCATCCCTGTCACATTTTAATTTCTTTCATTCTGCTTGTTCAAATTTGTAATTTCCATTTGATGAATAAACAAAATAAAATAATAAAATAAAATAATGAAATAATACAAATTCACTCTGAAGAATATGATCCACAACCAGAGGTGGTATTCAGCAGATTCTGACCAGTTCTGGAGAACTGGTAGCGGAAATTTTGACCAGTTTGGAGAACCGGCAAATCCCACCTCTGACTGGCTCTGCCCCCATTTATTCTCTGCCTCCTGAGTCCCAGCTGATTGCCTGGGTCTTCTTTTGTTGCCCTGCACAGGAGAACAGAGCTGCAAAGCAGGTTAGTGGGGTGGGGAGGGAATGGGATTTTGCAGTATCCTTCCTCTATCATAGCCACCAAGCCACGTTCACCAACCATGCCACATCCACCAAGCCGTACCCACAGACCCAGTAGTATTCTTTTTTTTGAATCTCACATTGTCCATAACTGATTGCTTCAAGGCTAATCATGGATTGTAGAGTCATAAAATTGTTGAAAAGGGCTACTGTAAAGTCAATTGTCTTAATTTTTCAAAAAGCACCTGAGTCTAGCCTTGACAAAGAAAATACAGTGTTTTCTTCATATGGATTTAATGCGTAGGCCTTAGTTGAACTATCTTATGAATAAACACTTCTCCGTGCCCTGAAAACAGGTGTAGCAACTTTCTAGTAGAATTTGCTTTAGAAGGCACACGACCAGCTTTGTACGTCAGACACAATTGCTTATCTGAGGAAATACTGTTTTGTGTGAAGAAAACTCCAAGGAATTCTGTCATTGACTTTCAAAAGCCTCAAAACCCCTTGAAAAACCTCAAACATATCAAAAAGACAATTCTGAAAATACAATCAACTGAATAATCTAATAAATTTAGTCAATATGGCACTTTGATTTGTCTGTGGCAGTTGGTGGAAACCATCTGCATCAACTGAATTTGAAAAATGCTTTGGTTCCAGGCAACCTTGAAGGAAGGTTCTCTAATTGTTAAAGCTATCTTGGTTTTCTCTATAATGCCATTGCGGTATTTTAAACTTGTGTACAAGCACATTTTCCTGGGTTAATTATGATACACAATCATGGTGAGTTTCTTCTCCTTCCTGAGGAAACTTAAACATTTGTTTGGTCTCATACATTTAGTAAATTATTTTTAGTTGGAAAAGATTGTATTTTTTTTAACATATGGGAGAGCCAAGGGATTTATTTACTCCTCTTTTTTCACCTTTTAAAAAGCACTAATAACTAACTTGGTAATTCCTTCATCTACCACAGAACTGGATGGAAAGCTGTAGTCTCAGCAAAGAAACGCATTGGTTTAATGTTTTGTAGTCTTGGAAGCAAACATAGTTAGTCCTGGTTAGTACCTACGTAAGAGGTTAGAGATTTTAGAAGCTAGAATAGAGGTAGAAATAAGAAATAGGGTGAATATTAGAATACACATTTTTATATAATAGAATAAAAGCAATCATTAGATGAAAAGATTAGAGATTGAAAGATGGCATTACTATGCATGCTCAAATAATATTGTGATTGGCATTGGAATGGCACATTGAAACACTGAATAACTATTCTAAAACAAACATGTTGTATTAATACTAAGATTACATAAGCTTGACTAATGTAATAAATATTATTAACATTTTTATTGCTATTTGTATCAAAATGAACGATACCCAGATGCCACACTCATGTACTGATGTTGATATATATTTAAAAATAAAAAAATATATACAAAAAAAGAGGTTAGACATTTTAGAACTGCAGACTAGATGGGAAGTTTTTAGAAAAAGAACCAGAAGGAAACCATGGACACAGTTTAATTTTTATTGCCAAGAAATCTACATGGATAAAGTCATTTGGTAGCTGCATTTCTTGGAGGGAGATGGTCAAACTTATGAAGAAGGGGGTTGAGGTTGCAAGATGTCCCACTTTTGAACGTGCTTGTGGCATTGAGAGCCAGTTTAGTGTTATGATTAAGGCACAAAACGAGGTTGTGAGGAGGTTGTGAGTTCTAGTCCTGCCTTTGACATGAAGCCAGCAGGGTGTCCTTGGGCCAATCCCTCTCTCTCAGCTTGGACCTTGCCAAGAAAACTGAAGGGACTAGTCCAGGCCAAGAGTCAAGGCTGACTCAAAGGCACCAAAATGAATAATATCATATCAATTTGCAGTGTGACACTTCACCTGTCACCTCGCTGATGTTGATATCCACCCACCTCAGATGCTGCTGTCACTGGGTATCAAGCTGGATTGGGAGGAGTGTTGAATTTCTCATCCTTCTGCAACTGGATAGTTTGCCAACATTGAATAAATAAACTCTTAATCAGACAGTACCTATCAAGATCTCAGTCATTCCTATTTTTTTAACAATCCTGTTTTAGCAACCACTTCAGGATGGCTAAGATGGTGACGACTTTTTTTTCTAGTCATGTGGTTGAATAGCAAATTCAGCTCAGAGTAGCATAGCGCTGTAGCAGTTTCTGCCATGTACAGCTAGTCCTCAATTTACGACCATAATTGAGCCCAAATTTTCTGCTGCCAAGAGAAACATTTGTTAAGTGAGTTTGCCCCCATTTTATGACCTTTCTTGCCACAGTTGTTAAGTGGATCACTGTAGCTGTTAAATTAATCAAACTGTTGTTAAATGAATCTGGCTTCCCCAGTGACTTTGGTTGTCAGAAGGTCACCAAAGATGTTCACAGGACACTGCTACCATCATAAATGTAAGTCAATTGCTGAGGATCTGAATTTTGATCACATGATCATGGGGATGCTATAAAGATCATAAGTGTGAAAACTGGTCATAAGTCCTTTTTTTAGCGCTTTTATAACTTTGAACGGTCACTAAACAAACTGTTGCAAATTAGGACTACCTGTTTGGACTCTTGTGAAATCTGGTGCCATCTGTTTCTACCTTGAATCAAAATCTGTCTCACTGATGTTTATTTTCTACACAGGCCCAGTGAATTTGCAAAGTATCCTAAGTAATATTGACTATCATTGTTGTGTTCCATGGCCATCTAAGCACAGCATTTAAAAGCAAAACACTGGTATTTTTAGCATTCTCTACATGTTACTCACCTACATGCTCTGTAACCTGGGAAACTATTTCTACTTTAGGAAATGAATAGCTCACGGGCTCATTAAGACTAAAAAATGTCAGAGAATAGATCAAGCAAAGCAAATTAGTGAACCCAGACCTCAATATACAGTACTTGAATAACTTTTAAACATTCAGATTTAAAAGACCTGTTTATTCTTTACAAGGGCACAGAGCTACCTTCCTTCATCTTACAAAAACAGCCACAGAAAGGGTTGATTCATCTGTGGCAGGTATGTTATTTCAAACAACTGAAATTGAAAAGATGGAGAAAAGAGAAAATAACATTTAACAAATGTAGACTGAGTGGGAAGATATCTAAGGAACTAAAACAGAGGTTGACTCTGGATCAGACAACGTTCAGTTGCTGATGGAAACAGGGAACCATGGCAAAAATACTGAACATTTTAAAGATTCAAGAAAAAAAATAGGGAAAAAATGATAATACTGAGACTCAAAATGGATGGGATTACAAATACTGAGAATTCCTAGCTAATATTCTTGAGGCAAATGGATGTTCTGTAGAGAGAGAAAAATTCTTTTGAACTGACTGGGTTAAAAGAAGAAAAAGAGTATTTGCTCTGATAGAAAAGAATATTTGTTAATTTTCATCAGGCTGCGGAGCAGTATTGATGCCAGGTGGAAAGAATGAAAAATAGCCTTGGATATCTCAAAGTGCTTTAAAGAACAGGACTGTTTTTTTATTTGAGGAAGAAGAGGAAGACATTTTGCTTCTTATCCAAGAAGCTTCATCAATTATTCTGATGAAGTTCTTAAATTATTATTTGAGACAACTATGAACTGGATTACTGAGAGTCTTCATAAACCAGTGTTTCTCAATCTTGACAGCTTGAAGACCGGTCAACCCCCAGAATTCTGCAGCCAGCATATTGGCTAGGGAATTCTGGGAATTGAAGTCCACCCATCTTCAAGCTGACAAGGTTGAGAAACACTTCCATAGACATATAGCCTTAGATAATTTCTCATGTATCCAAGAAAATCTCAGGTTGACCTTATGTTAAATCAAAGATCTAGGTACAATGAAAAAAGGCAGGACAAGGAAAACAAAAACTGAAATCTGGATTCCAGGACACTTGCCGGTAGTTCTCAACTTACCACAACTTATTCAACTTATAATATACCACTTATACATCCAGTTATAAAAACTTAAGGCCAGAAGTCAAAGTGCCCATGTGACCAGAAGAGATTTTATGATCTTTTTTTGCAGAGGTCATTGAGTGAATGTGGTAGTCATTACTGCAAATCCATTCATTTGACTGGGCATTTTTCCCCCCCAAAAAACCAGCAGAAAAAAATATTGCAAATCATGGTCACATGACTGCAGAATGCTGCAACAGGTTGTAAAGGTGACTGGTTGCCAAGCACCCAACATGTAGTCTTGTAACCATGAAGGGGGTATGCAACCATTTATGATTGCCGGGGGTGCTTTACAAGTTGTAAAACCATGACCTTTCAAAGTGCAAATGATCATGAAGCAACCTGTATAAAGTTTTTATACATGTTGCTTAAGGATGTGGTGACTCGGTGGCTAAGACGCTGAGCTTGTCAATCAGAAAGGTCGGTAGTACATCAGTTCGAATCCCTAGCACCGCATAACTGAATGAGCTCCCGTTACTTGTCCCAGCTTCTGCCAACCTAGCAGTTTGAAAGCATGTAAAAATGCAAGTAGAAAAATAGGGACCACCTTGATGGGAAGGTAACAGCGTTCCATGCCCCTTCAGCATTTAGTCATGCCAGCCACATGACCACGGAGATGTCTTCAGACAATGCTGGCTCTTCATCTTTGTAACAGAGATGAGCATTGCCCCCTAGAGCTGGAAAGGATTAGCACATAAATGGGAGGGGAACTTTTACCTTTATAAAGTTTTGACAAATTGTTCAGATGATACATTGTTCAGTATAGGATGAAAAAGCAAAAGGTGGAAATGCAAAGAACTTTCAAAGAAAGGTCAGGCTACTCGACTACAATTAGATCGATTTATTAAGAAATGACTGGCAGCCAAAGTCATAGTAAAGTTAAGCTATTCTCTGATTAAATTTAATGAATTAAATAAATAGTATCCTTGTGCCATCAAGATCCTTTTTCTCACTTTTAAAGGCTTTCTCTTGTGGGTTTGCAAACAGGGCAGAAGCTTGCAATCCAATAGGCCTCATCAGAAACTGGCATGTTTCTAAGAAATTCCATTTTAATTTCATTGATAGAGGGAATAAGTCAACAACAATAACAATGCCATCATCATCTCCAAAGGCTCTCTAAGATGTTTAGCTCACCTGGGTTTCCCCTCCACCTCCCGCTTTTATTTTTTTAATTTTTTGCAAACCTAAAAAAATGTTCTCACCCAAGACATCTGGGCGACATCCAAGAAAAATAGCAGGTAAATACTACCTGGGAACAGCAAAGAACCCGCGTAACAAGTAATGTTATGAAATTAGAGGGCAGTATGTTGTTTGGGAGTATTTTTTTTTTCTGCTTCACAACACTTTTGAAAGAGTTGGACGGTCTGCCAAGATGAGAGGAGTGGATTTTAGTTTTTAAAAATACAGTACTATCATGTTGTTTTGTTTTGCAGGGTAAACTTTTGTTTTCCTTGTTTGTGTTAGGGAGTAAATGTCAGCACTTCCAAGTCATCTCCAATTTCACTTTGCTCTTTGGTCTTGCCTTTGAATGATTCAGATTTTCTTTTGCTTTTCAGCTCAATCTCTCTCATCTTGTGTGATTTGCACATGGGGGTACAAAGCTCACACTGTAGCTTTTTTTTAAGAAGGTTTGGAGCCTTAGTAGTTTTTTGCACACCTCTACACTCCCAAAGTGCATCTTGGGCAATGCATTATTAGTAATATATTCTGTTTGCCCCAGGTATTCACGTCATCATCATACAATAATCCTTTATCTGTTCTTATGTCTGCTTTGTAGTCATTCAACATGGACTTACAAGTAGAGGCAATAACATCAAAAGAACAGAGGAAAACAATGACTCAAGTAAAAAGTGTTTTCGGGTGCGGGGGGGCACCCAGCTCCTGATAACCTTGGATAGATTTCTGGAAGAAGATAGAACAAAGAAAACAAAGATCCATGTAGTTTCTATTAAGATTTCTGGAACTGTTTGTGTTCCTACGGTATGTATCTCTACCTAAAGAGAGATTGTAGGCCAATGGTGGCTAACCTTTTTTTGCTCATGTGCCAAATGTGTGTGCGTGCGCATGCAACAGCATGTGTGTGTGCCTGCACCTATAATGCAATGCGTGTATGACCCCCCTCTCCTGCTCACCCTGCCACCCTGAGGATGTGCATACAACCCCCTTGCTCCCCTGCATGTGCACACGAGCCCCCCGCAGAGGGGTACACAAGCCCCACACCCTGTTTTGGGCCTAGTAGGCCTCCCTGCAGCCTCCTGGGAACAAAGATGGGGCACAGGGGTGTGTGCAGCCCCTCCGTGCCCCATTTTTGCTTCCAGGAGGCTGCAGGGAGGCCTACTAGGGGTGCCATACAGGGTGGGATTCTACCAGTTCGCACCTATTCGCTAGAACCGGTTGTTAACATTCTAAGCAATTTGGAGAACCGGTTGTTAGAAGAAATTACAGGGCTAATCCTGTAAGGAAGGCAGGAAGGAAACATTCTGGTGTTGCTTACAGAAACTGCCTCTCTGTTAACCCTTATTACATTCTTGGCAGGACTAGACTTCCTGTCTCAGGAATGTCTCTGGAGTTTTTTTCCCCTCCTTTGCCGATACTTTGCTTGTGTGGAGTGAACATTCAAAGTTACAATGGCACTGAAAAAAGTGACTTATGACCATTTTTCACACTTACGACTGTTGCAGCATCCCCACAGTCATAAGACGCCAGGCGAGGAGATGCGTGCCTTGATGTGAGTGATATTGAGTTGGCCATGCCCAGCCAGTCACATGGCCACTAAGTCACACCCACCAACTAAGCCATGCCCACAGAAACAGTTGTTAAAAATTTGAATCCCATCCCTGAGGGGGTTGGACTAGAAGATTCCAAGGTCCCTTCCTATGATTCTGTGTTCTAAGAGACCAAGAGACCACACCATGCTCCGGATATAAATTATAGCAAAATTGGCTCTATATAATTGGCAATTAAATGCTTCAGAATCCACATGGACGGCTCAATAGCACTAGCCATAGCACTTAGACTTATATACCGCTTCACAGTGCTTTACAGCCCTCTCTAAGTGGTTTACAGAGTCAGCATTTTGTCCCCCACCCAACAATCTGGGTCCTCATTTTACCGACCTCTGAAGGATGAAAGGCTGAGTCAATCTTGAGTCAGGATCAAACTGCTGGCAGTAAACAGAATTAGCAGAATGAAATATGGCATTATTTCTAACCATAGTACCACTATAGTAAGCAAAGTAGGTAGGCCCTTAGTACATTATGTGGGTGGAGCTTAGATTGGCTTATTTATTTGTGTGCTTGTTATTACTGAGTTTATTACTATACAACCTCTCTGTTTGTAAGCAAACCCTCTTAAAGTTCCAGAAAGCCTCTGTTGTTGTTGTTGTTATTATTGTTGTTGTTATTATTATTATTAAGTCTTGCTTAGCAACAGAAATTTTGAGATCAACTGTGGTCATAAGTTGAGGACTACCTGTACAAGATTATAGTTGAGGGTTTGCTATCCATCCCAACCCAGATAAATAATTGTAAATATTGCTGACTTGCTTTCTCGTCAAAGGGTAATACAATGACCAAAAGTGGAATGTTGGGTCTGAATTAAAACCATCTTCAGCTGCATTCACAAGGAAGATTTCACCTCATTAGTGATTTAACCCATTGTCTGGTATTGTAAAAAAGTGGGGGGGGATCACAATGTAGCCAAATGTGCTAGGCTACCCAACCTACTACCACCACCACCAATAACAAAACTGCTTAAGCTTCTCATGTTGGACAAATCAAGTTACTAATGCTATGTCTTTGATTTGGTTAGATGTGCTGTGTGAGCCCAGACATGCTCTACAGAGTGTGGCCAGTTTGGTTGGCCAATAAGATTGTTTCAGTATGATCAAATATTTGCTCTTTTTAATCCCTTCTTTAAACTTACTCCTTTAGTCACCTCCCTTGACCTTAACATTCTCTATTTCTGCTCATATTAGAATGCAACTTTTAATTCATCGATTTGCTTTCTTGCAAGTTATATAGCCTCCTTGTGTCCCCCCCTGCCCCTACCTCAAGAGTTCAAGATGACAAGTACTGTACCTTCTCTTACCATTCTTTCACAACAGCAATCCATGGAAGTAGGTTGGGCTGGCTCAAAGTCTTGTAGGAACTTGCAATGTTTGAAGGAAGACTAGACCCTGGGTTATATGCTGTTCCAGCTCTTCACCATTGGAGGAGATGAACTGTTGAGCTGAGAAGGAAGGACTGGCCTAGAGTCACCCCAAGACCATCTATGGCTGAGTTGAGCTAGAACCTGGCTCTCCTCACTTCTACTCCAACTCCTTAACCACTGCACCAGATTGCTAGCTGGTTCCTCTATGGACACTGCTACACTCCAGGTAGTCCTTGACTTAAGGTCACAATTGAGTGCAATTTTTTTGTTGCTAAGTGAGATAGTTGTTAAGTGAATTTTGCCCCAGTTCAGTGAATAGTTGTTCAGTGAATGACTGCAGATCAGTAACACGGCTGTTAAGTGAATCTGGCTTCCCTATTGACTATCTTTGTCAGAAGGTTGCAAAAGGTGATTGATCGCATGACCCCAATACACTGCAACCATCACAAATGCATGTCAATTGGCAAGTGTCCAAGTTTTGATTATGTCACCAGGAAGATACTGCAATGGTTGTAACTGTGGAAAACAGTCACAAGTCACTTTTTTCAGTGGCTTATTAACTCCGAATTGCCCCTAAATGAATGGTTGTAAGTCGAGCATTACCTGTAATCAGTTCTTTTCACACTGCGTCACAACTGCCCAAGACCTATTGTTTTTGTTCCCGGTTTGTGTCATGAACTGAGGGATTTGCTTGGTGTATACCAAATTTGAACAGGAAGACAGAATGGACCAAGGGAACATTGATTTGGGGGAAGGAGAAGGACTTCTTGGTCTGCTCTCTTATGGCAATCAACCTCTGTCCAAGATCTAAGACAGATACAATTAGATTGGTTGTAAAACCAGCCAAATAAAAGTCTGACTTAGCCCCCCCCCCCCCCTCGCCACACAGAGAGAATTCCTTTCTCCTTGCACAACTCAAGAAAATTGAGACCACACCCTATTGCTCACACAAAATAAGGCATCTCATTACAGTGCCATGAGCTGGATTCCTCCGGTGCTTTTTTCATGCAGGGCAAGGAGAAAGTTTCATGGCTTAAACTCTCAAGATTTCAGAAGAGCTGCCACAAAGGAAAAAGAGACCCCTGCTTTTCTTTGGGGGTGGGGGGAGGCTGGCCAATCTGAGGACAGGCCAAAGAAGATTTGAAGAAGGTGGTGAGTAGAATTTCCCTTCTTACTGGTGGACAGACATGAGTTTCGGAAGATGAAGAGATAGACTCTCTCAGTAGAGTTTCTCTTTAAATATATATATAGAGAGAGGGAGAGAGAGAGAGAGAGAGATCGACCAGGTTGCCAACTCTTTAACCCTGAACAGAGATTACTGGGAATATTTTCATGGTAAAAAAAAATGAATTAAACATGATGTGTAGGTATAACTTCAGTGGATAATAAGATCATATTGCTTGTTCAAGCAACTAGCAGCCTGAGTAGGCATTTTCAGCACTCAGAGGTAAAGACTACCCATACCAGATTCTTACTACTACTTAGGACCCCACAACGAAATAGTTTGAGGGGTCCAGTTGCTGAACAGCTTGCTTAGCAGAGTTTGCTTCAATAAGAAACATCAGAAAAAAGCAAAGTGCTTTAATGTCTGTAACCAGGAAGTGCCTCTCTCCTTGACGTACCGATCTTCTTAAGCCTCATCGGTGCTCAAGTGCCTTGTGAACCTCCAAAACTGAGCTGAGCTTGGAGGTTGGGGTTTTTAAGGGAGCAATGAAGATAATTCAGTTGTTTCATCTTTTTGGCTTTCTACAGAATAGGGGGCCCTTGAAGTTAAACATTTTAAAGAACTGCAGCTAAGCACAAGGCTGGTTCTTCCGCTAAGAGGCAGAAGAAAAAGACGAAGTGTCTCAATGCACAGAAATCGGGTTTAATTGTGCATCAGGCATCTGAATAGCGACTTGGCCATCAGTCTTTTGGTGTTGGATGGCAATTATCAGGTTCTCCATACAACAAATTGCCTTTCTTTTAAAATTAGAAGCAGTAGTAGCAGTAAATTGAATGCTAGCCAGAATAAAAAGGACGTGTGTGACCTGATAGGAATGAAAAGCCGGCATGTAGAAAAATCAACCTTAATTGTTCAGTCATCTGAATGGTAACTTTCCCATCAATCCCTTGAAGCTGTATGGCAATTATCAGGTTCTCCATTCAGCAAACTGCCTTTGTTTTAAAATTAGTCATAGTAGCAGTAGTAAATTTCATACTGGTACGAAAAAAAGCAAAACATATGTGTTCTGATGGAGATGGAAAGGAGGTAGGCAGGAAATATAAATGAATATATTGGATGTATAAATAGTATAAACTTAGGGTTTGATACAGTAAGTAGAAGGTTATTTGTTTTATGTTATAGTATGTATGGCAAAGACAAATGCCAGGAAGGTCACACTGTGTCCAATATTTTAATATTTACTCGATAAAATTAAAGAAAGAAAGAAAGAAAGAAAGAAAGAAAGAAAGAAAGAAAGAAAGAAAGGAAGGAAGGAAGGAAGGAAGGAAGGAAGGAAGGAAGGAAGGAAGGAAGGAAGGAAGGAAGGAAGGAAGTAGGTAGGCAGGCAGGCAGGCACGGAGAAGAAGGAGTTAATTTTTTTCTCCTTTTGCAGCCAAAGTATATCCTCTTATAAATACCTTTGCTTTTGAAATGCACTGGCTTGTAAAGGGAGGTAGCAACTAGACAAAGAGAGAGAAAAAAATAAAAGTAGTTCCTGGAGTAGGAAACACAAAACGTGCTCTCCCAAAGCTTCTGCAATTTGATGAAGATAGGGCAGCTGCTTATAAAGGACATTTAATAAACTTCACACGGGGAGAAAAACGAGATGCTTCCTGCCAGACCTGACTTGCTAAAGGGAGCACCAGGGGGTGGGTGGTGGTAAGGAGGAATGACTGAGAACTGTCAGATGGGGTGCTTGTTGGTTTAAGTGCTGGTCCTAGCCAAGGGTGGGGAACCATTTGCAATGTAAATTCAGTTGTTTAAGTGGGCATTCAAAACGGGGGTCTCAAGAGCTTATTATTATTATTTCAAAGATAGTGCTTTCCCAAGTGCTGGAATTAATCCAGAGAGAAAAATTCATTGCTCGGTTGGTCTGTAGGTGCAAGATTCAGAAGGTTTTCTTCTTTGACTGCTTCCCTCAATTTTTTAAATTTTTATTTGAAACCTCCAGTGTTGGAGAACCCAAAACTTTATTTATTGTTTTGGCTAAAGATTGTTAGCCGAAGTAGCTATAAAGAAAGGAAAATTCCAGACTGTTGAACTCCATGTGTGCAAGTTTTTCATTTGCAAGGAGACAGACTGAAAATTAAAAGATTACTTTAGGCTCAATATTTGCAGTCATGGCAGAGTCTCTCTGAAAGTTTTAACCTCTGAGAAGGTGAGGTTGGCAGAGCTTAACCTATCACCTTTGAGGTGCAAGGCAGGTACAGCACCACGGAACTAAGGCCCTTCAATTATTTTTTGTCTGCATCAGCAAATCTGGTGGCTGCAGCAGCACGCTGCACGGCTGGAAATGCATCCAACAGCCACCCAGACAGCATCATTACTGCAGGGAGTACTGAACTTGCAACCACAATTGGGGCCAGAATTTCCATTGCTGAGCAAGTTGGTGATTAAGTTGCATCCAATTTTATTTTAAAAAAATTGCCAGGGTTATTAAGTGAATCACCTTAGTTGTTAAGTGAATCACATGATTCTTAAGCAAATCTGGGTTCCCCCATTGACTTCACTTATTGGAAGCAGCTGGGAAGGTCTCAAAGGGTGAACACATGACCTGAGGATGCTGTAACCCTCATACATGCATAGCAGTTGTCAAGTGCCCTAATTCTGATCACGTGATTGTGGGGATGCTGCCAGTGCAAGGACCCATTGTAAGTCACTATTTTTAGTGCCGTTGTAACTTCAAAAGGTCACTAAATGATTGGTTGTAAGTTGAGGACTACCTAGGTTGGTCACAAGGATATGGGTGCTTTGCTTCAGAACCTGACAATTGTTTTGGCCTGCACTGTTGCCTGTACCTTGGCTTATTTCTTCAGCCATTGAGATTTTTGTAGGGAAAATTATAATTCCACTTCTCTTAGGGCCAAAATTCACTTTGTTCAAGAAATTCTAAGCGTTGCCAAAAATTCAGATTTAATATTATTGCATATGCAATAAAGTCTCTGAAAGAACTCAACAGCTGGTGAGTTAGAACATATAATATAGACTAATAGGGTTGGAAGGGACCTTGGCCAACTCCCTGCTGAAGCAGGAGACCCTATACGAGGGGTTCCCAACTGGGGGTGCGAGACGATATTCCAGGGGGTGTGAGAAAAGTCCACGTAAATAATAGGATATTGGCTATATGTTGGCATTTTTATTTATTATGCAATGGATTAACTTTGTTTTCATTTTAGAGTTAAGTATCGTTATTTAGTGGCTGTCACATACATAGCTGAAAAGATTCAATCCTACCCTATATTTAACGCGTTCAGTAGTTCCTAAAGTCTAAATTTCAGGGGGTGCGAGGTTCGAGTGAAATTTCTTTAGGGGTGCAGGGTGAAAAAAAGGTTGGGAACCACTGCCCTATACTATTTGGGGCAAATGGCTTCCCAGTCTCTTCTTGAAAACCTCCAGTGATGAAGCACCCAAAATTTCTGGAGGTAAGCCATTACACTGATTAACTGTTTTCACTGTCAGGACATTTCTCTTTAGTTTTAGGTTGGAACTCTCTTAAATGATCTTTCATCCATTACTCCCTCTCCTGCCCTCTGGGGCTTTGAAGAATAGATCAACCCACTCTTCTTGGTGACAATAACTGGAAGTCTACTATCCTGTCATTCTTCACTTCATTAGACTGGACATACCTATTGTTCATCCTCCAAACCCCTAGTCATCTTTGTTGCTCTTCTCTGCACTCTTTCTGGGGTCTTAACATTTATTTTTTTTTGTATCATGGTGACCAGAACTGGATAGAGTATTCCAAGCGTGGTTTCACTATTGCAGTATATATTGGCATTGTTGCTTCATGTGATCTTGAAGCTATCTTTCTTTTTTGCTCCAGAGGTGGTCTACCAAGACACCTAGATTGCTCTCCCAGTTGCTCCTGTTGAGCCAGATACCACCTATGCTATATGCATTTGGCCATTCCCCCTACCTTGATGTCATCTGCATCATTTACATGCATGTAGGGTAGGTTTATTGACAGGAACACCAGAAATAGTTTGCCATTATCTTGTTCAATGTTGCTTTTTCAGCTTCCTAGTTTGGCATACAAATCTATACATCCCAAATGGTTCCCTGCCCCAAAACTAATCAGGATCTCCTTTGTTTAGCTTCCAAGAACAGTCAACATTGGATAGGTATTTCACTGAGGTTTGCAGAACCTATACAACATCCTGGTTCAAACAACATACTAAGCCTAAATAAAGACATACAAGCCATGATAGTTAGCTTCACACAACAAGCTAAAACTCAAACAAATAGATCACACAATGGTTAAGTAACCATTTATAACCATGTTTCTCTCTTCATTAGATCTCAGTTTGGAGTAACCAATCCAGCAATGGGATTAAGAAACACAGCAGGCGGGTTTCAAGTAGATTGCAACTAGGTTTATGTATCCCATCAAGCCATATCACCCTAACCATGGTTTAAAGACTCAGGCATAATTGGCTAGATTCACAAAACACACTAGGCCAAAGCCAACCAACACAACTAGATTGTTCCTCAGAACCACCTAAAACTAGCTCAGCTTAGCAGGTAGTTTCTAAGTATTCCATCAGTAAAGAGATTAATATCTTATTTTTAATCTCATGTATTAGATTGAGAGATCACCTGCAATACCCACCCTAGTAACTCCCATTTGAGAATTTCTAGGAATGCAGATGTCAAAGTCCTGTTACAAACAGGCTTTGGAGAGAGTAGAAGACACATATCTCTTAAAACAAGCAACTGTTTGCAGGTTCCAGAACTTGGTGAAGTAATATGATGATGAGGGAGAACTATCAACGTCACTGAGCTGCTTAATTCTAGTAGTGCATTTTAGTTCAGGACGTCAGCCAGGTTGCCACCTAATTTCTGCATCTGATCGTGTCTTTAAAGAAAAGCAGACTGGCAATCCTTGACAAGGGCTGGGCTCCATTTCTGCACATTTGGGACTTTCCTGTTATAAAGCAGAGACATTTTTAATCTTTGGCGGTTCTAAATATGGCTGCTTCAACCATGCAGCAGGCAGAAGAACAACACGTTTTATCTTTTTTTTTTAGCTTATTATATAAAGTACAAAAGTAAATAATAGGAAAAATAGGGGAGGAAAAAGGGAAGAAAACAGTGTAGAAAAGAAGGAAAAAAGAATGAAAAAGGCATTGATTTCCAACTCCCCTTGGTGCAGTAGAATAAGATAGTAACAAACCCCAATTTTTCACTTTTACATAACAGTATAAACCAGCCATTTCTATAGCAACAATCTACCTAACCAGTAAAACCCAAAATCAAAGTTTCAATTTTTTTCCCACCTCAAGCACAAAGTCCAGAAACAGTTTCCAAGTAGAAACAAAGGTAATTGTATGTGTGTGTTTTAATTTTATCAAAGCAGCCAATTTAGCCATCTCTGCTAACTCCCATCAGCTTTTGCAACCCTTCATCCTTTGCAGGGACTGTAGTCACGTGGAAGAACAATGGACAGGAGTGTTTTTGCTCCAGGGGCCACTCCTGCGCCTCCATCTGCAGTTGGATTCATTGAGGTTATCTCTACCTGCGTATGTTTTGCAATCAGTGCTACTGCTAAAGGCTTAGATCCAGCTGTTTTCTGCCTGGTTGGCATTCCTTGCTGACAAATGTATCTGTGTTGGTGCTTCTCAGGCGTTTTAGTCCAAACAAAATTTGAGCCAAGAAAATGAGTCATCAGGGAAGAGAGGGGCAGCACGGCTCTCCTTATAACTGTTTACCATTGGATAGAGAACAAACTGGTTTTTTTTTTCCCCACACTAACATTTTCTGTCAAATGAACAATAGTTATTTAGTATCTGACACCACCTTCAATAATTAATGGCTTCTGAGATTCTGTGCAAGATACCTGCCAAAGCCAAATGAAACCATTCAGAAAAAAATGGGGACAAACATATTTGCACAACCATATGTGTAATCCAGGATGTTAAAATGTTCCATATGGAGAATATAAAAAGTTGTGTTCCGAAATAATTCTCCCAAAGTTATATTCAAATATAATGCATTAAAGGCGAGTTCATGAATCTATTATCCTGCTGCATAAGAGCCCCTTGATCCACTTATATATAATCAACATTCTGAAAAAGAATCTCCAAAAAATGATTGAGTTTTACTCCAACTATTCAAACTGGGAGATATGATTGCATATTGCATTTGAAATGTAAATTCTGGTTACAGAAACTGAGATGAAGAATATGACTAAGTGACTTTAGACATCAGATTGGTAGCGATTACGCTACAGTGCCTAGTTATCTGTTAACAGCTTCAAGAAAATTACTGTAGTTTTGACTGTTGAAATAAGAGGGTGTGGACAGGGATCCCCAAGTTCTTCAGCCTGCTGATCATTTTATGAAGCTTCAGATTTTTCACTGATCCCCAAACATAACCCTGTGGGTGGGGGGTCAATGCTGATCACTTGGGAGAACCCTGGGTTTCACCAGAGAACAAGAGATTGTTTGAACAAACAGATAGACACACCCTTCACTGTGCAGTTATGGATAATTGAAATAGGCAATAATTAATGACTTTGTAGAGGAGCTTTTAAAAAAAATGCAAATTCCCTATTTATTTAGGTTGCAACCCGCTTTCTTCATCAAGCTCAAGGCAGCATAAATACATGGCACTTGCTCCTATTTTCATGGGTTTTGCCTGTTTTTATGGAGTTTCCCCCCCTACTTTTGTATGCTGCTCAGAATCCATTATTCGGCATCTCATAAATACCAACAATCTAGCAATCAACAAATCAATTAGGTTTAAGCTGGTCTGTGTGTGTGAGAAAAGGAAAGAAAGACCCAAACTCTTTTTGCGGGATCAAACCCAAGTCTCTCCACACCCTATTTAGTGCCTTCACAATTATCTTTTCCTACAATTGAGAGGAGGGATTGGCCCCTCTAAGCCCCCTAGAAGCTTCTGGGCCTGGGAAGGGGCTAGAATCTAGGTCTCACCCCTCCTAGTTCAACCTGTTCACTGTCATTTTATCATAACTCCTAGGATTAAAGTAGAGGATTGGTCGAGAGGTTCTGTGATTTAGGAAGGACTAGATTTTGGATCTCCCTACTGCCATTCCAACACCTCGATCCCAACAATTATTCTTGGGCTAAGACAGAGAGGATATTATGGGCTGTCAAAATAGGGAGGCAGGAGGAAGAGTTGCATCCAGTCAGGCAAGAGTCCATCTCAGTCCATAGAAAGAAAAGGAGTGAAGAAAGCATTTCAAAAGTGATCTCCTCTCTAGTTCTCTGGAAAAGAATGGGGGTGGAGAAGGCATCTCAGAAAGGATCTCAGAGTCCCCTTATCAGTGAGATGATGGTGCATCAGCTTAGTTAATTGGTTGATCAATAAATTAATTAGTATCCTTCCTAGTTCTCTGGAAAGGAACGGGGATGGAGAAAGGATCCCAGAGTCACCCTATCAGTGAGCCATTAGCCCAAAGTCTCCCAGTGACATTTCTCAACTTAGTGTAGATTTAAATCAGGGTCATCCCAATACTAAATCAACCCTTTTAACCCTTTATACAGCAGAGTTGGCAACCATATCACACACACACACACACACACACACACACACACATGCCTAATTTTTTTCAGCCCTCACTTTTAGACCTCTAACTGGGCAAAAAACAGACCCATCCTTTTCACCAGTTTGAAGTGGGCAACGCACCAAATCCATAGCATTTCCCTCTGACTGATCTGGGTGGCCATCTAAAGCCTGCCTGCCTTCAATACAGGTAGTCCCCGACTTATAACAATTAATTAAGTGACCGTTCAAAGTTACAACAGCACTAAAATCAGGGACTTAGGACCATTTTTCACGGTTATGACCTTTGTAGCAGCCCCATGATCTTATGATCCAGGTGCTTAGCAAGCGGTTCATATTTATGACCATTATTGTGTCCCAGGGTCACGTGATCTGCTTTTGTGACCTTCTGATAAGCAAAGTCAACAGGGAAGCCAGGTTCACTTAACAACTGGGTTACTAACTTATCAATGGCAGTGATTCATTTAACAACTGCCGCAGGAAAGATCGTAAAATGGGGCAAAACTCACTGAGCAAATGTCTCACTTAACAAAAGAAACTTTGGGCTCAATTGTGGTCGTAAGTCAAGGACTACTTGTAGCGATAAGCCATCCCAGCAGTGGCTGGGTGATGCTATTAAACTGCTATCAAGACTGGCCTCCTAGTTTTTTTTTTAAAGTAAAGCAAAGACCTCTTATCAAACATCCCCGTCCAAAACACCCACACACAAACATGCACTCATGCACACATGCACACACACACACCCTGCTGTTGCCTCCCAGAACACATGATGCGCCTTTTGACTGCCCAACACATATAGTATTGTGCCCTAAGCGGAGCAGCCATGAAGTGCAAAGGAAAACATGGATCAGATTTATAATCTATTGCATTGAAAAACTGAAGTTTGGCCAAGTCAGTGAGACGCCAGATCAGTTCCAGCAGAAAGAACTATTAACTGCAGCTGGCAAAGCAGGGACTTTAAGAATCCTATCAAGAGGTCAGCTGAATTTGCCTGCCAAAGCCTTGGAAGAACAGTAAAGCCACATCAGTAAGGACAAGAAGAAATAAGGAAAATTAGGCATGATTCAAGATCTGTTCAGTAGTATTGGATAGATTCTTAGATTCTTCTGTCTGGCCCGCTAAACCACACAGCTGCCAACATTTTTACTCTCCTGCCTTGCTTTCTCTATACAGTGGCTACATTTCAGGCAGCAGCAGCTGACAACTTATGTTCTCTTTTCTTGCAGGGATGTCTGCAGGGTCTGATGAAAAAAATCTTTAATAAAAGGAAGGATGATTGATTTTGAGGGAGGGAGGGAGGGAGGGAGGAAGGAAGGAAGGAAGGAAGGAAGGAAGGAAGGAAGGAAAGAAAGAAGGAAAAAATAAAGATCACAGAAAAAAGAAGAGAAAATTATTACTACAACTACTTCTACAATTACTTTTTTGCTGCCATTTACTTTCTCTGCCTATAAAGGCCGTGGCAAAGCAAAATTTTAAGAACCATTTGCAAAGGTTTTGTTTGTTTTTTTTTTTGCCTCAAAATTTCTTAGAATGCAATTTTGGGCACTAGGCTTCAATGCCAAGCAGGCGCTAAATTTGAAAAAGTTTTAATTTGACTATCCTTTGGACTAAGTTACATGGAACTTAATTGATCAATTAAATAATATTATATGGTTCTTAGATTACGCAGAATCCAATTATCACATGGGGGGAAAGAAATCCATGCAAATAGAAAACTGATCTGTGCGGAAAAGGCTGCATTTGTATGCTAGCTTTCTTCGTGGAGGGATTAGTTGTATGGAAAACACGCCTTTGCTCATTTATGGGAATTCACAGTGGAATCATGAGAACCACTAGTTACAAGTTAGTTGATTTCTTACAGAAGGAGACAAGAGGGGGGAGGCAAGATTGTCTAGTTTTTCCTGTTTCTTTTGAAGAGCATATATAAACCTCCCACAGGTTAGTTTATTACTTGCAAAAGGAGGCCTGCTTAACGTCAACTAGCAAGAGAATAAGCTGTTTCAGAGCTAAGGAAGGGAGAATAGATTATATCAAAAGGAAGGTGAGGGAAGAATACCATTTTTGAAAACTCTACTGTATGAAAGCAGAAAAAATAAAATGATAAAAATCCAACAAGTCCAAAAGAAAAAAAGGTTCTGCTCAAATTCTATTAACTTTCTTTTTTGTTCTTTTTTTCTTTTCTTTCTTTCTCTCTCTCTCCCCCTCCCTCTTTCTTTCTTTCTTTCTTTCTTCTTTTGTTTCTTTCTTTCTTTCTTCCTTCCTTCCTTCCTTCCTTCCTTCCTTCCTTCCTTCCTTCCTTCCTTCCTTCCTTCCTTTGTTTCTGGAGTTTATTAATTTATTAAGCTTCACCAAAAAGTTTTCAAGCTATCCCCTGCTCAAACATGATTTTCTTTGACTTTGAAATCAGCTGGACACCTACATAAACTTAAAAAAAAAAAAAAAGGAAAAGGAGGCCTTTGAAAGATGGGAAATGTGTGGACCTTTCATCTCTACTGCCTGATTATTATATAGAGCCATCTGTAATTACAATGGAGAAAAGAGACATACACCTGTAGTTGTTGTTGTTTTCCTCTCTGTCCTTGGGATCCAGGGCTGACCCTTTTAAAGCCTTACACAGCCCATGTAGTCCTGCTGTCTAGAGGAGGGGTCCCCAACCAGTGGTGGGATTTAAATTTTTTTACTACCGGTTCTGTGGGCGTGGCTTGGTGGGCATGGCAGGGGAAGAATACCGTAAAATCTCCATTCCTCCCCCACTCCTGGGGGAAAGTTACTGCAAAATCCCATTCTGTCCTCACCCCACTAACTTGCTTTCCAGCTCCATTCTCCTGTGCAGGGCAACAAAAGAAGACCCAGCCAATCAACTGGGACTCGGGAGGCAGAGAATAGATGGGGCGGGACCAGTTAGACGGAGCATTTGCCAGTTCTCCAAACTACTCAAAATTTCTGCTACTGGTTCTCCAGAACTGGTCAGAAGTGCTGAGTACCACCTCTGTCTCCAACCTTAGCAACTTTAAGGCTTGTGGACTTCAACTCTCAGAATTCTGGGAGTTGAAGTCCACAAGTCTTAAAGTTGCCAAGGTTGGAGACCCCTGCTCTAGAGATTTGGGGCATTGAACTTCAGTGCATCTGATGATTGGCAGACAAGGGAATGCAAACCCCTTTTATTTATTAAATTTATTTATTGTAAATATTTTCATTTACTGACAAGCGACTCTGGATGGCTTCCAACGGCATAATACGGTAATATAAAACAATTAGAACCTTACATACATCAAGTGTTAAAAAATTAAAACATTGAAAGTTAAGAAAAAAAACTGGATAAAAGGGACCAATATATAAACAGAGTGCAGCTGGGATCTTTTCTTTTCTATACAAGACACCAAGATAAACCAGCATCATGTGCATACCTGCATACAGGTAGTCCTCAACTTACAACCATTCATTCGATGTTTGAAGTTGCAACAGCAATGAAAAAAAGTGACTTACAATGGGTCCTTGCACTTATGACCATTACAGCAACCCCACAGTCATGTGATTAAATGACCGTGGTAACTAGCTTACAGCTACAACAGTTGCAGTGTGATCACCATTTGCAACCTTCTTACAAGCAAAGCAGTTGTTAAATGAATCACGCAATTGTTAAACAAATCCCTAATTCATTTTGATTGTCAGAAGCCAACTCGGAAGATTGTCTATGGTGATCACCTGATCACAGGACAATGCAACAGTCATAAATACATGGCAATTGTCAAGCATTCCAATTTTATCATGTGATTGTGAGGGTGGTCATAAGTGCGAGGACCAGTTCTAAATCATTTTATTTTCAGTGCTGTTGTAACTATGAATGGCCATTAAACCAAGTTGAATATCACTTGCATTAAGCCACCAGGTGCTTTTGGTTAGGCAGAATAAATGAACTCATTCAGTGGCTGAGTTCACACAATATGCTGTACTAAAAAGGGATTGAATGATTCAAATGTCTGCATGGGAACAGGGAATTCTGCCCCGGTGGAATTTTCTTGTATGAATTAAGCTATTGTATCAAGCCATAATTTGGTTTGGTTTGAAGATAGATTACATGTTTTGTTTTGTTTTGTTAACTGGGTTTAAGATTCATCAGGTTGAATCAAAGAGGCTTAGCCTTATTATTGTTATTATTCATTCTAACCCACCTTTTACAAGTGTATTAGCCCTAAAACAAGCCATTAGGGTTTATTCAACAAACAATTATTTTAAAATTAACCTAGCATCATGTATGGAGCCCATGATTATCTCTTGGTACTCAGGAAATTCCAGACTGGCTAGACAAAATCCAGATAATCCATTTCTGGTTGAAATCTCAGGAAACATTGTTGTAATTTTGCATAGTCTTATGTTGTTTAGGAAACTTTTTTTTAAATGTCTATTGGAAAAAAAAATGGTAGGAAACCTACAGTCAAAATACAAGCGGCTCCACCTGTTTGATGGGTTCTTTGCAGATGCGCAAAAAAAAACTTCGATCTAATTTGCTCACAAGCACCACAATTAAAGGAGAGAAAGGGGAATTGGACAGCTCCCAAAATACAAGCAGGATTTCCTAGCTAAGAACAGTTGCTATTCTGGCAAAACCTGATTGAACTGAACTTTGGAACAGCCAATATATAAATAGTCCTCGGTTTACAACCACAAACATTGTGGTGACACATTGAACCCCAAATTTCCATTGCTAAGCAAGACAGCTGCTGAGTGGGTTTTGCCCCATTTTATAACCTTTCTTGCCACAGTTATTAAGTGAATCACTGTAGTTGTTAAGTTAGTAACATGGTTGTTAAATGAATCTGTCTTCCCCGTTGACTTTGCCTGTCAAAAGGTTGCAAAAGAGGATCACGTGACCCTGGAATACTGCAACCTTCATAAATACATCAGTTGCCAAGTGTCCAAATTTTGATCACATGACCACAGGGATGCTGCAATAGTCATAAATGTGAAAAATGGTCATGAATTATGTTTTTTAGTGCTGTTGTAACTTTGAACAATCACTAAACTGGTTATAATCTACCTGTATGTGTCTGGCCAGAACTTCAATAAGATGCTTATATTTGTATGTCAAATCCCTATTCAACATACAACTCCAGGAGCCCCTGGAAAAATTAGGCAGTTGGGAGAGAGGTGTAATTAGGTTCACAGATTATGCCATATCCTAGTCTGAATTCACATACTTTTATGCCACGCACAGGATTCTTAGCACCTGATCTGAGGTCTATGATAACTTGCCACAGCCAATTCACAGACAACTTGCCAGTTGGCGCGGACAACTCACAGCAGGACAGTTTGCCACAGCAAATTCCCTATTGGACAAGAGAAATAGAATCATGAAAAAAGTAGAACATAGAATCGATAGAAATAGTTGAATAGAATCATGAAAGACAGGATGCCAAAGGAGGGACAAAATGAACTGGGAATGGCAAAAATTAAAATAATTTTTGGATTATTTTAAATAATTAAATTGAATTGCTGAATTGTCCTCCATTAAGTTGTCCCATGGCAAGTTGACTCTGGCAAGTTGGCTGCAGCAATTCATCCCATTCTACATGATGTGAGTCCAGCTCTGTATCTTGCAAGCTGTACTTTATGATATTGGACTGGCATATGCAATATGTGGCCTGCATGTGGTCCTGAATACCAAGAAATGTGGCCCCATAAGATATAATGCAAGTTTAAAAAAATAAAAGAAATTTGTTATTTGTATATGTTAACTATATCATATATTTTGTATGTGGCCCAAGATAATTCATCTTCACTCAATGCAGCCCATGCAAGCCAAAGGTTGGACAGTCATGACTCAGTGTATTACGTATATCCAGAAAATTGCAGTTTGTTCAGTTGTTATGCTTGAACAAACCATGACCCGGTTGCTTAGCTCAGTTTATGAACTAAATTTCTTTTTGGCAGGTTAAATCAACCACAGCTTAATAACATATGTGAAACAATCTATAAAAGAATATTACGTTGCTTTCATCCATGAACAGCTTAGAAGCAGCCCATATTGGACGCCCAATAAAATAATTGCAAACATACCAATGTTGTCTCTTAACAAACCCAAATGAGTCAAGTGTCAGTGGGTGTGTGGTCAAATTTATTGTAATCGTTCTCTTACCTGGAATGGGTTTCATTATTTTCCCTCCAAGACTTTTTCAGAAACCAAGATTTGATAGGCAAATTAATGATGGGGAGAATGCCACTTGGGCAAAGTTGCCAAGGAGTTAGCTAGTTGGAATGGCCAATACCAGACACCAATAATGAGAAGGAAAAAAAAAAAAACTCTTAGCAAGAAATGGATCAGAGAAACTCAAACATTTATCAGAATAACAGAGTTGGAAGGGACCTTGTAGGTTATCTAGTCCAACCTCCCCCAACCCCACCTAAGCAGGAGACCCTACACTATTTCTGACAGATGGCAATCCAATATTTTTGCCCCCCATATATTACTGAGAACATTCCACAGGAATGGACTAGACTAGACTAGACTAGACTAGAATAGAATAGAATAGAATAGAATAGAATAGAATAGAACATGTTATTGGTTAAGTGTGATTGGAAACACAGGAACTGTGTACATAAGTTCTCAGTATACAGAGTAATAATCATCATCATCATCATCATAATCATATCAAAGTAATAATAATTATAATAATGATACCATTAGGAGAAGGCTGTGGAACAGATGAGAAAGATAAAAGTAATACATAAAAAATAATTAAATCCCAAGCAAGACAAGGTTAAAGACTTGGAACGGATCTTGAAACACAGGAAAATCCAAGACATTATTTAAAAGCAAAGAGGTTGCTATGTAAGAAATGGCCTTTGGCAGGGGAACATAGACAAGGCATTAATACACCATGAAATATGAAGAAGGAGGTGCAGAAAGTAGAGGAAATGTCATTCAAGATGGGGCTGGAAACAGTGGGCGGGCATGTGTCACCCAGTTCTGACTGAGAGATGGGAGAAGCCGCCTGCTGGGATGAATTAGAGGAAGCAGGCTGACCGTTGATGGGTGTAACCCAGAGAGTGGGATTAAAATCAGTAATGGCCAGAAGAACGGGGCCAAGAGGAAAGAGTGGGTGGCGAAGGAGGGGAGATGAAAAGGCAAGAAAGAGGAAGTGAGGCAGAAGCAAATTTGGGCCTAAGCCTAGGAGGGTTAAAAAGAACAAGCTTTTATTTTTATTTATTTATTTATCAACTTTATTGGCTGCCCATCTTATAGCAGGGTAAGTCTGGGTGATTTACAGTATTGAAAGACAAAACTGTAAATATAAAATACTACAAAATGTAAAAATACGAAACACAGAAGCTGAAGGATGGGGAGGGTGGGAGTAGGATGAGCAGAGGGGTGGTGGGATCTGAATGTGAACCTGTCAGCCACTCCCAACATGAAACTCCACCTTTGGAACCCCAAAATAACTGGCAGTTCCATAAGGCTCTTATGGAAAATCAGATGGGGGGAGGTAAGATGTTCCAGAGATCAGACACAATGGCAGAGAAGGCCCTTCTTCCTGGATGCCACCAGCCAGAATACCCCGGCCAATGGGGCCCACAGCATGCCTCCTCTGCCAGCACATGTGGGGCAGTCCAATCCCAAGAGATGGTCCCTTAATAAACCTGAACCCATGCCGTGAAGTGTTTGGCAGCCCAGAAGAATCCAAGAAATATGGCTTCCAAGCTGGCAGGTTTTCAAGGTGATTATCAACCACCTTGAATTGCGCCCACAAGCAAACCAGCAGCCAGTGCAGTTCACAGAATGGTGGTGTTGCATGTCACCCTCTTTCCAGATCCCAGGTCTTTGAAAGACCAGAACCTCATTGAACTAGAAGGCTTAACATTGTCCGCGATTGGGTCCACAAGACACTTGTACCAAACCGCAGGAAAAAATGGGGATCTTGATACGTTACAGGGAAACAAGCACATCCGCTAAAAGGCCGCCTCCTTCTTGGAGTCCGTCAACCAATAGTTTGATTACATCGAGACAGCATTTTGTCAATATTTTTTCAGCAACGAAGATCTAAGAGAGGAGTGGAAAGGAGAAGGAATTAGGAATAGATAAAGGGGTAGAAAAATGCTGCACTGCTGCAGATCAAAACAGTCAAAACAGGGCTGTGTGGCCTTGCGTGGGGGGGTCACAGAAGCCCACACAATCATGGCTGGCCCTATAAGAATCCCCCCATGTATATTAACAACTGCTAACAATCCTGCCTCCCCCAAAGTTGGAATTTTTCACCTTTTGAAATTGTATAATGTTATTTTTATAATTGGAAAACTTTTAAATTTTAAATTAATTCTGATTTTAATGTTGATTTTATTGATTTTATTGTACACCACCCAGAACCTCTCTTTGAGGGAGATGGGCAGTGAAGAAATATGATAGACAGACAGACAGACAGATGCCTCGATCTGGATGGATGGATGGTTGGATGGATATATGCCATTAAGTTGTCAATAACCACATAGATTTTCCCCCCATAACGATCTGTCCCTAATCCAGTCTTCCAGTCTTCTTTGCCTTGCTTTCAAGGTGCTTTCTTTGGTAAAAATACACAGGTGGTTTACTACTGTTTTCTTCTGGACAGTATGAATTGATGGCTTTGTGATTGTCCCTAAAGTGATTGCCCACTCCAGCATCTTCCTGTGTTGCTGCTGACCACTTTAGATACCTGCTTCCTTGGCAGAAGGGATGACCTTCACACCTTGGATGACCCTGCTGGGAATGTATGGTCCTGACATACACTTACCCCATTCTTTGCTTATCCCTCTCAGGAACACGAACACCACCTACCTACCACAATGGGGCAGCAGAGCAGGACTTGGGAGGAGTAGGTGAGGCCAGAACAAAACTCAAATTTGACTGTTAAATTGCAGTTTCTTCACAAACATATTGTACATTCTCTTCTATGCCCAATGGACAACAACTTTTAAAAAGATTGAGAACTATGCACTTGTCCTGAATGATCATTTATCATGGATGGGGAAGTCTGGTGCAAGTTCCCAATTATGCTCCCCTGCATTGTAGATTTTTTTAGGCCTTTCTTGCTATGTTTGGGACAAAAATTAGAACCATATTTTCTGACTGTATTTTGTCTGAACTGATTATGGCAAGCTGTCTTTGAATAAGTTAAGAGGACATTATTTTTTAAAAAATAGGCTGGTGGCAGTCAGGAAAGCAATCACATCCTGAGAATGCAAAATCCTAAAGCATTTCATTCTTTACCCAAGCATGCAAAGAGCACTCCGTTAGATTAGTGTTTCTGAACCGTGGCAACTTTAAGACTTCAGCGTCCAGAATTCCTCAGCCAGCAAGGTTGAGGAACACTGATTTAGGCACTTGGTAGGCAGTATGTCCATGCTGTACTTTTGGACCATACCAGTTGCTGAACAGGAGACAGGTGTATCAAGTCAAAACCTTCCCCGACTATGGTCTTGGAAACTGCTTAACTCCAATAAATTATTTCAAGGATATTCTAGGAAACCACTAACGTGTGAGTCAACTAAACATAATAGCTGAATAATGACTTATCTCCAGTCTCAGTGAATAAATATTGTGACACCGGCATTTTCAGCCAGAGCAAACTATCTGCCTGAAATAAAATCAGAGAAGAAAAATGGCCAAAATAATTTCAGAGAATGTAATTTATTTGTAGGCTGGTTGGTTTGGAATGAATGAATGCACGCGTGCACACGCACACGCACGCACACACACACACACATCCACCTAAGTAATTCTGGGGGTTAACAAACAAGACATAAAAGCCATATTTTAAAAACACTAATATAAAACAATGCAGAATGCAATTTAAAAAATATTAAGAAGATTGTTCTATCTTGTCAGAAGCTAATGTCAACAATATCATAATGTAGTTAGTATAACATGGGACTGTAATTGCAGAAGGGAATAGCATTCCATCCAATTTCAAATTACTTATGAATCATAACTGTGCATAAGTCAGCAAAGGCAAAAGAAAACCCCATGTTTGGTATACTTGGATGCTGTGATCTAAATACCCAAAGGTTTGGGACAGTTTCCCTCTATTTCATATTTTCTGACTGTATTTTGTTTGAACTGAATATAGTCAGTAATATTTGAATGAGTTTAGAGGATATTATTTTTTTTAAAAAAAACAAATAGATGGGTGGCAGTCAGAAAAACAATCACATCCTTGCATTTTAAGCTTTAAGGATGTGAAAGGTAATGGAAGGAAGAAAACACAAGATTGGGGGCATCTAGCAAGAAGAAAGGATCCATGTGTTTAGAGAAAGCAGCAGGTCCTTCAACGTTCTAGATAAAGTTCTGTGAGATTCTCTAAGGAAAGCTAGGGTCATACAGCATTCAGGTTAAATGCAAAAGAGATGGGGTAGTACATTATGGTGAAACCAATCATTATTTTAACAACTAGTGTAAATTATGTCTGCACATGAAGCCATTACTTAGATGATGTTTTCCGATATCGTATATAATATGAACCCCTGCTAGTTTGTTTTGCAGACCTGGATTTGGAGCTTAGGATATTGTTTGAACCCAGCCTATGGACCATGCAAAGATTCTTATCAACTATTTTATGTCCTATTGATGTGGAAATGACTTCCACAGTCCATTCCTACACAATTCTGAAGGAAATTTTACAAAATTACGCATTGGTAGAGATCTGGACAGCAGTATTTTGAAAGGAAATGTAAGTGGAAGGGACCTTGGAGGTCTTCTAGTCCAACCCCCTGCTCAAGCAGGAAACCCTACACAATTTCAGACAAACAGTTGTCCAATTTTAAAAAACCCCAGTGTTGGAGCACACACAACTTCTAGAGGCAAGTCGTTTCACTGATTAATTATTCTTACTCTCAGGAAAATGAAGTGAGGTTCTGCATGTTGGACCCAACTTAGCATGAGAGCCAACTTGCATCTCCCTTGGTGCCCTCCATCTTTGGTGCCCCAAACAGTGTGAATATACAATTCAACCACATTTTGGCAGGTAGAAAAGCAGAGCATTAGTTTATGCATGTACTTAAACTATTAAATATCAATTGCCTTTTCTTCCTGTTCTGCTCACTTCTTTGAGCCCCGGTTACTTTCTGTGATCATACCTACTGCTCTGAGTAACATCCTCAAGATATTATGTTGGATTAAAAGCAAATATAAGCATTAGAAAGTTACCTAACACTTGAACACTAGGAAACTGATTTAACTATGTGCTTCTCTTTGACTTTCCAGGTGTTCGTGAGCTGGGACTCCAACTTCCATCGCCATGGACTGGAAGACATTACAGGGCCTGCTGAGTGGAGTGAACAAATACTCCACTGCTTTTGGCCGCATCTGGCTCTCTGTGGTCTTTGTTTTTCGTGTCCTTGTTTATGTGGTAGCTGCTGAGCGGGTGTGGGGAGATGAGCAGAAGGATTTTGACTGCAATCACCGGCAACCTGGTTGCACCAATGTTTGCTACGATCATTTTTTCCCCATCTCCCATATCCGTCTCTGGGCGCTGCAGCTGATTTTTGTCACCTGCCCGTCTCTGCTCGTCATCATGCATGTGGCCTATCGTGAGGACAGAGAAAGGAAGAACCGAGAAAAGAATGGGGAAAACTGTCCCAAACTTTATAGCAACACTGGAAGGAAACATGGTGGTCTTTGGTGGACTTACCTCCTGACACTCTTCTTCAAGCTAGGTATTGAGATCGTCTTCCTCTATCTGCTCCACAGAATTTGGGACAGTTTTGACCTGCCACGCCTGGTCAAGTGTGATCTGAAACCGTGCCCCAATACAATTGATTGCTACATTGCTCGGCCTACTGAGAAGAAGATTTTCACATACTTCATGGTAGGGGCATCAGCTCTTTGCATTGTCCTCACCGTGTGTGAGATCTTCTACCTCATCTTCAAGAGAGTGATCCGCTCAATGAACAAATGGAAGAAGAACAAGAAGTCCTTGACCTACAGCAAGGCCTCCACATGTCAGTGCCATTCGAGGATGGAACATGCACAGGATGGGAAATTAAAGAATTCCCCCTTAGAAGGCCTCAGAGCTTCTGCACCTAACCTGACTTTAATCTGAGAGGGAGAAGAAACAAATCCAAAATGGCCCCATGCCAGGACACATTTTTCAAACATAAACTGGGGCGGGAGGGAGGACTTGAAGTGGAAGCCTTCCATTGAATCACTAAGCAAATTTTCCACAAGGGAAGGGCCACAATGATTGAAGGGGAGCTGACAGGAACACTGCCATGTTTATTCAGGTCTAAAGTCAAGGCCATCTGTTTTCACATTATAACTAAGCTAAGTATGCACACACTTCATATGCTCTGGCAAATCTAGGTTGGTTTGTTCTCCAAAACCTTCTAGAAAAGTTGTAACCTTCTACATTCTCAGGTTTATGCTTTCTACTTTTCTAAAGTCTCTCAGAAGACAGACAAACATCTGCACACAATATGTTGTGGTCTTTAAAACCTAGGACAGCCAAAATCTATGACCCTTGATTTCTTCAACTGATTTATTTAGTTGTTCATAGAGTTGTTTATAGAGTGTTAATCACTGAATTGCCTGAGAAGGAGGGGAGTAAATGAATTAGGGGAATTCAGTAAACATGGATAATTTAACCTAGATGTCCTCCCTGCTCTTGCAGACCACAGTTCTCTGAAATAACAAATGCCAATGCAATCTACAAAGCCGTCGAAACAAAGCACACTGAAAGGTTGTTTTAGCTGAATTTCCTCTCCTGAATTTTACCCGGAGGAAATCCACTATGAATTTGTTCGTATTTGAGGAACTCCCAGGGAAGCAAAGTCTTGCTAGGTAAATTTTGCAAGACAGAGGAGGAGAAAGTCTGCTTACACTATTCCTATCCCATTTATAGTTGAGCTTGATGACAGTACCCACTGTTGAATAGAAAGTACCTTAACAAAGCATTATTTATATCATAATTATCTACTGACAAAAACAAAGATGTTGAGTTGAGTTAAAAAGGAATGAGACAGTATTTTCTTCCCTAAAGTCTTCCAGACATGACATGGCCTTCTATTCTCTGTAAAAGACAGAGGTATACTGAAATGGGAAGCTAAATTTGACGAGGGGATAAAAAAGAGGGAAGAGCATCCTTGGTTTTCTTCTTCCTGAATTTTCTCCTACTTTTTATTCATTACTCTGATGAAACTTTCCCCAATTCTCCACCCTTGTCCTATCTGAAACAGAGAAAATCCTGATGAAATCAAGTGTAACGTAACATTTGAAATTATTCTGGAAGAATTACTCCAGAGAAAATGGGACATGTCTTAAGAAGAGAAGTGGAGGGAAACATTATTTGAAATTGATGTTTACAGCTCAGTTTAGCCAAAAGGAACAAATCAAGCAACAGAAGAGATTTTGCTTTTAGCAAAAATATTTAAGCTATTTTGAGATAAGTGTGGATCTTATGACTATAGAATCTTATGACTACGGAATTTTTTGTAAATAGATTTTGTGTCTCCTTAACTGAATTCCATGTAAACCATCTTCCATGCAGAGCAAGAATTAAAATCATATTTAAAGTATTTGTTTGGCTGATGCTTCTGTTGCTGTGGGAAATAAAATCCATGATGAACAAACTTTAGGCAGGACTTGTGACTCATTTTGGATCAGTTAGCAACAGAGAGCAGGAACAAGTTTCTTTCTTTTATTAATTTTTCTTACAGAAATGTTTATTAACCATGTAAAATTGATGTAAATTTAAAGAAGAAAGTAAACATGAGTAAAAGAAAAGTACTAAGTAAAAAAGAAAAGAGAACAAAGGAGAGGAGAAGGGAGGGGTGGAGAGGGGAGGGGAGGAGAGGAAAGAGGAAAGGGAAGGGAAGGGAAGGGAAGGAAAGGAAGAAGGAAAGGAAAGGAAGAAGGGAGAGGGGGAAGGGGAAGGAAGGAAAACAGGGAGAGAGGGAAAATGGAGAGAGGGAGGGAGGGAGGGAAGAAGGAAGGAAGGAGTTTCTTTTTACAGCACTTTTAAATGCATTTATATTTTATCCTCTCTTTCTAAGGTTACATCATGGCTTCCTTCTTTCCATAGTCTAATCATCAAAACCACAAATCATAAGTTATTTTTTCCATTTTCAACAAAAAGTCCATAAAGTGTTTCCCATCACTAACAAATATAGCTATTATGTTTTCCCTAATCAAACAAGTCAATTTTGCCATCTCTGAAAATTTTGTCATCTTCACCAACCATTTCTCCATTATAAGAGAACCAGCAGGCATTCCAATTATTTCTGACATTGACCTGACACTTCCAGCTTATCCAAGCAGAAACAGCAAAGAAGATGCTGGAAAGATAAACAAAAAAAATATATCTTTGGAATGGCAGGTTTGTTCAGTTCATCTTTTTAACCTAAAGTTTCATTTCATTTCTAGAAATAATAATAATGATGATGATGATAATTCTAAATAATAATTATTATAAATTTATCACATTTCTATCAGCTACATTTTTGCAAGCTCCTTTTCACTTGCAAACATTTTCAGTCTTTGCACTGCATTGGTAAGACCACACTTGGAATACTGCATCCAGTTTGGGTCACCACAATACAACAAATATGTTGTGATTCTGGAAAGAGTGCAAAGAAGAACAATAAAGATAATTAGGAGACTGGAAGCTAAAGCATACAATGAACAGGTGTAGGAACTGAGTATGTCTAATCTAAGGAAGGGAAAGACTAGGTGATATGACAGCAGTCTTCCAATAGTTGAGGCGCTGTCACAGAGAAGAAAGAGTTAACGTATTCTCCAAAGCACCTGACAGCAGGACAAAACATAATAGATGGAAGCTTATCAAAGAGGAATCCAACCTAGAATTAAAGAGAAGTTTCTTAACTGATACTGAAAACCATTTAATCAGTGGAATGGTTTGCCTCCAAAAGTTGTGGATGTTCCATCACTGGCGGTTTTTTGGAAGAAATTGGACAACCATTTTTCCAGAATGGATAGGTTCTCCTGCTTGAGCAGGGTGTTTGACTAAAAGATCTTCAACTCTGTTATTCTGCATTCTATTTTGCATTTTATTCTGTATTCTTTTATCATCATAAAAAGGTATAAAAATACAAGTTTTAAAGAATGTTTTAAAAAATAGATACTACTGATAAAAAGCCAAATATAAACAGCAAAATACAGGCAGATAGCCAACAAATGCAAAATATCATGGCTAACATATTCCAGGACACCATTTCAAAGTTCCCATAGTTTAAGATGTAATGTATATAGTCTGGTACATATTGTATTGTGCTCATTTTAATTAAAATATCCAACTTTAAAAACATTTGGATAATATAATTGAAGGCATTAAAGAAAATAGAAAGAAAAACTATGTACTATAATAAACAATACAGTACATTGACAATATGTATGTATTATCATAATATGATAATATGTCAAATTAGAATATAAACTGTAAAACCCAAATTTTGGATGTGACACAATTGTGTGGATAAAATTGTAGTATAAATCTGGCTTTCAAACAGAGTTGAATTCTCTACTTTTCAAAATTTCTCCAGCCATCAACTGGTGACCATTCCTCCACAGGGGGGAGATCTTTCCCATTTAAAAAAAAATGAATAGTATCCATTTATAACAAACTCATGAGCTTATATAATGCCAAATACAGTATATTTTAAGAAATGTATGGCCTGGTGAAGTTTAATAAGAAAAAAACCCTCAGGAAACTGGATTCTGATTTTTAGAATGTGTTCCATTCTACAACAGTTTTCCAGAACTGTTGATCTTCACAGAATTGCTATCGCTGGAAAAAGAATCCAGTCTGTTCATTATATTTCCAGAACAACGATGATGATGATGATGATGATGATGATGATGATGATGATGATGATATCTTAAGAAAATACTTGGTTGATACCTAGGACACTGGTAGCAACCTATATCAACCATTAGCACTAGTCAATGGTATTTTTGAATGTTCAGTTGATTGAGTTTCATGTTTAATGAATCAAGTATATAATAATAATCTTCATCATCATTTAGAACACAACATGCCAAATATCAAGAGCCGTGTTGGCGCAGTGGTTAAAATGCAATTAACTCACTGCTTACTGCTCACTGCTCACTCAAGTGAAAAGAAGGACCAGGGAAGACATGATAGCAGTCTTCCAATATTTGAGGGGCTGCCATAAAGAGAAAGGGATCAAACTATTTTCTAAAGCACCTGTAGGCCAGACAAGGAATAATGGATGGAAACTGAACAAGGAGAGATTCAACCTGGAAATAAGGAGAAACTTTCTGACAGTGAGAACAATCAACCCAGGGAACAGAAGTTGCCCTCGGAAGTTGTGAGAGCACCATCACTTGAGACTTTCGAGAAGAGTTTGGACTGCCATTTGTCAAAAATGGTGTAGGGTCTCCCGCTTGGGTGGGGGGTTGGACTAGATGACCTATAAGGTCCCTTTGAACTCTGATTATCTGTTTATCTGAGTTCAATTCTGCACAGCTCAAGGTTGACTCAGCTTTCCATCCTTTTGAGGTCAATAAAATGAGGACCCAGATTGTTGGGGGCACTATGCTGACTCTGTAAACAGTTTAGAGAGGGCTGTAAAGTAGTATATAAGTACTAAGTACTACTACTATCACAGTTTTCAAAAACCAAAGCATACAATTTATTGATATCACTGTACCTGGAGATGCCAGAGCCAAAGAAAAAGAACTGGAAAAAAATCTGGAAATACTGGTTGGAACAATCTCACCTTTCCTTCAAGCTCTTTTCTCTCCACTCTCTCCTTGCCTAAATCATTTACTGGCAATGCTAACTACCTTGCAGATGAGTCGTCAAGGATAAACAAAGATTATTCAGCTGCTAAAAATTACTTGAACACACCCAAGTATGACAAGTATTCCTGTATCAGTCCAAACCTTTTATTGGCAAAGCTATCTACTGTCTCCTTCCCCATTTGTGATTAGATTTTGAATCATAATGTATGGGTAGGTAGCCACGCCAAGCCAGTAGATGGGGAATCCCATTAAATGAACATTACGAGAGAGATGTTATCCGTCTGAATAAACTACCTCTGAACTTCCTCAAGTTGTATACATTTAGGTCAAGGATGTAGCCCAGAGCCCTCCCTAGATTCCTGGCCCCAAAATTGTGGTCATTAATGGAACAGAAGAGGAAACACTATTAAGAATATGGGGAGTAATCATTTCACCTGTCATTTAGTTGACTTTTAATATATATTTAGCTTAGACCAAGCCGTCTCCTCTTCTGGCCCCACTTAATCTTGAAGCACCGTTTTTAGCTAAATGCAGCTCTCAGCTCATGAAAAAAATGATTCATTTCTGGCAGCTTTATCCAGAGCTTTCATTGCCATCTATTCAAGGATCAGAAGCATTTTAGCCCATTCAGGTTTGCCTATCGCTCCCTTGCTCTTTCAGTCTGCTTCCTCAAGTACCAGCCTGCAGCAGGAAATCCACTCTTACTCATAACATTTAATAACTACGATAAACAAAAGCAGATTTCCACGTCATTTCTTCATCGAGGGGCCTTCAAAGCAGCTAACCAAGAAGTTATGCATGCCACCCAAACCGACCTCCCTTTCCCTGGCTCTCCAGAACACATCTCTTTGCCGGAATTTCAGCATTTCAGTATCATAGCTCAGTCATGTCTGGTTCTACACAATGGCTTACACACTGGTTGACCAGCCATAGAGCTGATCAAAGCAAAAATAAACATGTCCTCAAATTGAGTTTGACCCCTTGATGATTTAACAGACTCAACTGTACACTTTCCTTGGTATCAAGGGAAACGTGACTTGCCATTGACTTTTTCCTGGATATTTTTCAACTTCCTAGTCTGGCCTTCCTGTTATTTTTAAAAAAAACATAAATTCCTGGAACTTTGGATCCAGAGTCTAGTGATTAAAAAATGGCTGTGTTTTATTAAATTTTTTTACTCCGTCAACTTTTGGCAGAACTCAAAAGGTGGTTCTTGACTTATGACCACAACTGAGCTCAAAATTTCTGTTGCCAAGTGAGACATTTGCTAAGTGGGTTTTGCCTCATTTTAAGACCCTTCAAGCCATAGCTGTTAAGTGAATCACTGCGGTTGTTCAGTTAGTAACACCGCTGTTAAATGAATCTTGCTTCCTCATTGACTTTGCTTGATAGAAAGTCACAAAAGGGGCTCACATGACTGCAGGACATTGGAACTGTCATAAATATGAGCCAGTGGTGGTCATAAGTCACTTTTTTTAAGTACTGTTGTAACTTTGAATGAACATTAAACAAACCTAACAGTTGTAAGTCAAGGACTACTTGTACCTGCCTATCACCTCAGGATGAATGGAAAGCACATTAACATAGATGCAAAAGAGCATTTAGTCTAAGCATGTATTTCTAGATTTGAAGGGCTGGGGACCCTCTGAAATTTGAACATTCTCATTTCTCCTTGCCTTCCTTTTTTCTTTTCCACATTTACTTTGCTATAGTTTTTCTTTGACTATTTCTTATTAAACAAAAGCAGATTTCCACGTCATTTCTTCATCAAGGGGCCTTCAAAGCAGCTAACCAAGAAGTTATGCATCTTTTATTAAAATCTTTTAATAAATCTTTTTTTTTTTTTTTTAAAGATCCTGTAAAAAAAGAAACATATAAATTATCTCAGCTTCTCTATCCTCAAGGTGAGCATTTAATGGTTCGGCTCTCTTTTTAATCTCTTTTCTTTTTAAAGAGAAGGTTAATAATCTCACCTTTTCTCTAAAAAGAAAGAAGATGAGGAAGAGACCCAGCTTCAATATTCTGGCCTTTTGAGTTTAAAAAATATGTTATTAAAGTCGTAGGCGAAACTAAAAATGTAGAAAAGGAAGTAAAATGTGGAGAAAGGAAATATACTAGCTTTATCTGATCCTTTCTGTATATTGGGGCTGCATAAGTTTAAATAAAACTCCTTCTCTTGTAATTGCATCTTATTTAAATGGTGGCAAATGAAAATATTTAACATTAAAATAAGAAAGGAAAGAAAACTAGGATCCAAAACTGCCATTAATAGTTTTTAAAGAAAGTTATCAGAAAGAAAAACTAAACAATGGTTATCGTTTTGCTTCTCAATGGCCACTTGAAGATGTGCGATTTCAACTCTCAGAATGCATGGCTGGGCAATTTTGGGAGTTGAAGTCCACACATCTTCAAGTTGAGCCAACATTGAGAAACACTGGCTCTTTTCATTGTGCAAAGCCTAACGTGGCCAACTGAATCCACTGGGCGCATTTCAGACAATGAAAATAATGAATCAGTGGGTTGGCTTCTTCCAGAAGTGGTGAGTGCTCTATCACTGGAGGGTTCTAAGAAGAGCTTGGACAGCCATTTGTCTGGAATGGTATGGGGTCTCCTGTTTGAGCAAGGGGTTGGACTAGAAGACCTCCAAGGTCCCTTCCAACTCTGTTATTCTCGTAAATGAAGGCAAATATATGTATCCCAGGATAATATTGCAGGATCTAATCTGAGTTGGTCACTGAGACCAGAGGTTTGTTCTTCCAAGCTTTCCGACTCCTGCTGGAGCCCAACCTCAGGAAACTTCTCAATCTTTAGGATGTGTGGTGGGATTCAAAAAATTTTTACTACCAGTTCTGTGGGTTTGGCTTGGTGGGTGTGGCAGGAGAAGAATACTGCAAAATCTCCAGTCAGAGGTGGGATTTGCCGGTTCTCCGAACCACTCAAAATTTCCACTACCGGTTCTCCAGAACTTGCTTGAATACCACCTCTGATGTGCATGGCTCCAGCATGAGTCCAAACGTGAGAACTTAGAAAAAAATACACCTAGTTCCAACAACCTACTCAGACTGGATTGTGTTATTCTCTTTTGGGATGACAAGGAGAACTGGAGGTTAAAACATATGAAGAACAGTTGCCGGAACTGAATATGTCTAGTCTAATGACAAGAAGAACTGGGGGTGGCGTAGAAGCAGTGCTCCAATATTTGAGGGGCTGCCACAAAGAAGAGGGGGAGCGTGTCAACCTATTCTCCAAGGCACCTGAAGGCAGAACAAGAAGCAACAGATGGAAACCAATCAAGGAAAGAAGCAACTTAGAACTAAGGAGAAATTTCCTAACAGAACAATTAATCAGTGGAACAACTTGCCTCCAGAAATTGTGGATGCTCCAACACTGGAAGTTTTCAAGAATGGATTGGACAACCATTTTTTCTTAAACGGTACAGGGTTTGCTGTGTGAGCAGGGGATTGGACTAGAAGACCTCCAAAATCCCTTCCAACTATGTTATTCCCTTTTACTTCTTACTTCAAGGGTTATTGGGGATGGAGTTTCAAAGAAGCAGAACAGAAGCTGCTTTGATTGGAACTGATGGGAAAAGGAACAAGGCCTCACTGGAAATCCTGTGGATCAAATGCACCAAACTGATGAGCCGGATTACATGTATTGGCTAAAGGTTTCTCACTCCCATTACATTTAATTGACCTTTTTCCATATTAAAATCTTATCTCAAAGTTAGGGTTACTGGCCAAAGGGGGAGATGTTCTCCATTTTGTGCTCCAGTTCCCCATCTGGGAAGCAAGGCCTTAAAAATCAAATATTGCCCAGCTTTCTGAGTTTTTATTACTATTATTTTGGACTAATTACTCAGCATAATTAACAGATAACTAGCATGCTAATCACTAGAATTGGTTCTTGAAAATAAAGGTTACTCAAAATATGTTGGAAGTATGAACACGGGACACATGAATTTGTACTTTAATGTCCCAAAGGTGCTTTTTTCAAAAGGCAACTGGACTTTCTTAGGTTTTTCCTTAAAGACCTTTCGCTGCTCATCCAAGGAGCTTCTTCAGTTCAGTCATGACCTGGATGACTGACAATCTCCATAAAGATTGCACTTTAATGTCTTTTTTTTATTTTTAAAGAAAAAATATTTTTTAACTTTTCAGAAATTTAGACTTTTATTCATGTGATCTTAGTTCTGGCCACAAATAAATTTAAAAATGACTTTGCTTAACATTTTTGAATCAGAATCTCTGTAAAAGACTTAATTGGCAAAAACGTATCGATTTTTCAAGAGTTTTGGGTGTTTATGAAAGCATTGTAGCAATGGTGATGATGATGATGATTAATTTGTAATTAAGTAACACTGAGATGGAAGCTGTTTCATTATTTGGAATCCTGTTTTCCTTGACAGATAAGCAAGGAAGTGAATTTCCAAGTGATTTCATCTAATTTCCTTCAGTTGCTGAATATATATATATATACTTTTCTAGATTTTCTTTCCTTTTTTTTTCATTTATTTGTGGTTATTTTCACATATTTATGTATTCTATAATGGGTTTGTGGTTTTTCGTTTGTTTATTAAATCAACGCTAGGTTACCCAGTGCAGCCCAGTTGCTTTGGATTATGTGTCCCATCATCCCCTGATATTTATCATGCTAGTTGAGCTAATGGAGGTTGAAGTCCAAAACATTAACTTATTCTATTTTAGATTATGTTCACTAAGTTTTCAGTCATAAGAAGGTTGCATAGTGCAAGGTGCAAACCCAGTCAATTGGCTTGATAAACCATGGTTAGATATGACATATAAAACCAAATCACAGTTAAAACATACTATAATATACCCAAATATATGCAGTATCTTATCTTATCATCTTTAACATGTCCTGAAGGAATTCATATTTATAGTTTTATCCGGTGAGGAACATTCTTTCTCTTTTCCTTTTCAAATCTAATAAGAAAAATATAAAGGTAGATAAGTGGGGTTATTTTAATTAAGAAATTAAAATGAATAAAATCCATTGCATGGTACTATTGGGAAGACATAGGGAGTCCTCAAGTTATGATCATAATGGAGCTTGCCCCTCATGGTCATAAAGCAAATAAGTCACGTGACCAACCCAATTTTATGAATGTTGGGGGACTATCTGCACTGCTAATCTTATGCCTTATAACATGCTTAGCTTGGCTGATTTGCAGCAATCTGGTGCAGTTGCACATCTTCTCCAAAAGATGACAGTGTTCCCTTTGAAATAGTCCAACAGTGCAACAGCCTTTCCTATGAAAGAGGGATAAAATCAGCACAAAAATTTCTTTTTCGAAGCCAAGACACTGAAAAAGAAACTGGGTGGGGTGAGCACCCCTGAAAATTTCTCAGAAAAGTACCTCTAGGGAAAATTTTAGCATAGATGATGTTAATTAAATACCTAGCTTGGTGTAGTGGTTAAGGCATCAGAAACTGGGAGATGGTGAGTTCTAATCTTCCCTTAGTCACAAAGCCAACTAGCTGATCTTGGGCCAGCCACAGTCTCTTGGCCCTAAAAAGGGGGCAGTGGAAAACAGCTTCTGAAAAACTTTGCCAAGGAAACTTCAGACACTTCAGGAATTGGATACAATTGAATGGAAGAAAGAAAAAGATTTAATGGCTAAATAAACAGCCTCCCAGATACATCCAGATACCTTTCAACATCCTTGGCCAGCAGCCTATTGGCTGATGGAAGATTCTGGAAATTTGTGGTTCCAAAATCTGAAGAGTTCCAGATCAATGAGGGCTGGAATAGAGCTTCCATTTTGGCCCAGGTGCAACTCAGCCTTGACCCACAGCATAGATTTTGATCGTTTCTGACTTGCTCAGTGATTCACTATCAGAGTTATGACGTAATGCCACGATTTATAGCTGAGGTCATGATAAGGTATCAGTCTCTTTCTTCAATTGGCTCTGAACTGCTATAAATGGGCATCCAGCTGCCCTCATCCCAGTAACATTTTTCTTTTATAAACATAACTTTATTCATGACTTGCAAGCTATCCAAGAGGCACAGGCTTCCAGGAACGTCTCCAATGCTCCAACAATGTAAGAAACCTCCCTGAATAAAGTCATCATGTGAGGAGAAAGTTTGCTAAGGCTGAGGAAGACATTGTTGAGGTAAGTTGCATTTGAAGGGAAATTCATTCCAAGGTGTGGGAACTCAAGCTGTTCCTCCAGCAGCATAAATGATTTGACACAATCCCCCGGATGTCCCTCCCACAAGAAAATATCATTCAGCCCTGAGAAATATTCATTTTCAGGGGAAAGCAAATAGTTAATCCCAGCTCAGAAGGTAAGAAAAGTCATTTGGAAAGAATTGAAGGAATTGGTGTTCAGGAATGAATGGATACTGGTGTGATAAATCATGAAAGTGAATTAGCCGGCAGAGTTACTTTATATGAAAGGTAGATGGTATAAACATAAATAGACAGACAGACAGACAGACAGACAGACAGACAGACAGACAGGTTAGGATAGATAGATAATTAGGTTAGGTTAGGTTAGGATAGGATAGGATAGGATAGGATAGGATAGGATAGGATAGGATAGGATAGACAGCCAGGCAGGCAGGTAGGCAGACAGACTCTTAACATACTAACCTTATGCAAGCAATATCCATAGTAACTATGACCAGAAAGTATTACAAAGACATATTTCAACCTATTTTAGGATACGCTCATAGATGTATTCCTCGAGTTAGCAATTTTTATTGTAAGCTGCTCAGAATCAATTTATTATTGCAATTATCAATTTATTATTGCAACTTAGCCTTGACCCACAGCATAGATTTTGATGTTTCTGACTGATATAAATATATGAAAAATAAATACATTTTTTTTTTTATAAAATGCATGGATGTATGTCACCCTTTCATGCTTTAGCTACTGCAGAAAACAAAATGGACAGTTTTTTTTCTTTTTAAATAACATGTAGGTAATTCTTCCTTTATGACCAGTCACTGGGTGACCATTCAGAAATACAATGGATCCCCCCGCCCCCCTCAAAAGGTATTTATGACCTGAAATTCAATAGCCAGTCCTCCCCAGTTACATGACTGCATTTCAGGCGCTCAGCAACCAACCCCCATTTATATTTACGTCCAGTTTTCAGAAAAACTGGCCCATAGCAAGCCATCAGTTTGCTTAATGACCATGGCATTCACTTAATGACTGTTGCAAAGAAGGTCATAAAACTGGGTTGATAAAGTAACTGATCTGCTTTACAACTGTCATGAACCTGATGGGCAAGCTCCATTAGGGTTATTATTGCAAAACTACCTCTCTCTTCTTACAAATTTCCCACTAATATTACCTATACACTATACAGTGAATATCTCTTCCTGGAGGTCAGCTTGACCTCTTCTTCTTTGCTTTAGTCTTCTTCTGGTTATGAGCCTCAGCAAGCTGCAACACCCAGGATCAAGAAGCAGAAGGTCATGAGTAGAAAGATCCACTTATTTTTAATTCCTGCAAATATATGCCAATTTATGCAAATACAGGAAGTCCTTGACTTAGGACCACAACTAAGCCAAAATGACTATTGCTAAGTGAGACAATTAAGTGACTTTGCTCCATTTTACAACTTTTCCTGTCAAGTTTGTTATCGCAGTTGTTAATGCGGTAACATAGTTGTTAAATGAATCTGGCTTCTCCCATTGACTTTGCTTGTCAAAAGGTCGCAAAGGGGGAATCACATGACCCTGGGACACTGTAACCTGTCAGGAAAAATGAGTCAGTTGCCAAGCACCTCATTTTTAATCATGTGACCCCGGGAATGCTGCAACAGTCATAAATATGAAAAACAGTCATAAGTCATTTTTTTCAGTGCTGCTGTGTAACTTTGAAGGTCACTAAATGGATGGTTGTAAGTCAAGGACTGTATCATACTTGATCACCTATTCCTGAAACAGGAACTGTAGCCATCTTGTTTCCTTGGCAAAGTTGTCAATGACATTGTCAATTGTATTATTGCATTGTATTGCATTGCATTGCATTTCTAATTCTGTTCTAACCTAGTCTATTCTATTTCTATTTCTGTTCCTATTTCGATTCTATTTCTGTTATTCTACTCTGCCGTTCTCTACTCTGCTCCATTCTACTCTACACCCCTCTACTATATACTCTATTCTGTCCTTATTCTCAGAATTCTTCTTTCTGTGATCGGTTTATTGGAGCCTGATAATTATTCCTGTATCTTTGTCGATCTCGACCATGTTTTCACCTTCTCACTGTATTGACTAACCTCCTCACCGTGCAAGTTAGTAATGTTGGCATGATAAGAACTGAAGATGCACCCAAAGGGAGTATCGCCGTGTCTTTCAAGAAACCCAGAAATCAATTTTCAAGCTTAAGAAAGTCACCTTCCTCTTTCTTTGACCACTTTTCATATTGGATGGCGGCTTCTGCCTGCAGATTGTCAACGTTATAGGTGATATTGATTGCTGCTTGCGATTCCTCACTCCCTTCCCCAAAGATTGCAGGGATTCCCTGCCTGAACACCCCACCCACCCCCACAGATACACACACATTTTCCTGCTCCTGATTCCCACGCTTTGCAAGGTGCTGGTAAATTCTTCCCGTGCAGGATTTCCCTTCTATTGCTCTTGGCCTTCATTGCTGCGCAACAGAGGCACCGATTGTTATTTCAGTCTCCGCCGTTTTCCTCCACTTCCTTTTTCCTCAGCCAGGCTCTGGAGAAATATTCTCCAACCACCACAATCCTGCTGCTGCTGCTGCTGCTGTTTAGGAAATCGAAAGCTTTCTCCCCTCTCCCTTCTGTGGCCGTATTCACCCAACATGCTGATGTTTTATCCTAACCGGTTTATGGGAGAGTGTTGCGTAAGGCCTTGAGTTGTAAGCTATCCCAGGGAATTGGGTTCACATAAGACACTAAGTTCCCAGACATTTGCCTCCAGTTTTCCTTAACAAACTCTGAAGCAGTGGGCTTTTCTTTTTTTTTAACTTTGGTACCTTTAAGATGGATGGACTTCAACTGGCTGGGGAATTCTGGGAGTTGAAGTCCAGTCCACCTATCTTAAAGGTACCAAGGTTAAAAAACACTGTTATGCAAATTCACTGCTGCATCTTTAATGGACTTGCTTCCGCGGGTTGTGTGAACACAGCCTCTGTGAGGTGAGCCACTTGTGTTAAGCTCTTTCAGCCAGGAGGAAGATGATGTCACATTTATCTATTCCAGGGGTCCCCAAACTTGGCAACTTAAGACTTATGGACTTCAACACCCAGAATTCTCCAGCCAGCTATGCCAAGTTTGGAGACCTCTGAGCTATTCCTTCTTTCCACCTGCCCAATCAACTGTGACTTTTTAAAGAAAAAAAATCCAGAATAGTCAGCAACAACTGCTAGTCCAAGGCCTTTCTCCTCCTCTTCCCGGACTCGTTTCCTCTAACTCCTCCCTCTCTGTTAACTCATCCAAGGGTTATTATAATAAACTTTCCCCTTCTTTTTGCTCTTCATAACGGTCTCAGAGTGCCCTGAATTCCAGAAGTGTTTGTTATATTCCCGTCCTGCATCTAAGCTCGGCTGCAGTTTCTCTTGTGGAGCAGAGCTGATACCAAGAAAATTAAGCCAAAAACTCCTAATGAGGACTTTTAAGTCAGGAAAATCCCTTTGATTTGTTGGTGAGTAAGACTGTCTTCAAATTTGTTAAATATCCCTAAACTTGAAAGCCCTGGAGGCGGTGCTTTGTTTTAAAGAATAATAGTAAACCTGATTTTCACAGTAGTCTGCTTCAAAGTTATTCCCTCTTGGCACCACAGCCCTCATTCCATTTTAAGATTTAAGGTAAAGATTTATGGTATTTTTCTAATGTTTGACTTTCTCTACCAGACTGTCATACTGTATGTAGGAGATCCAAGGCATTCTGCCATCCTTTTCTGATTGCCTACAGCAAGCCTAGCTGTTTAACTTTCTCAAGACTCAGTCAGAGTAGAGCTGGAAGGAGGTCTTCCAGTACAACCCCATTTTAAACAAGTGGCTATCCAGTCTCTTTTTAGAAGCCTCCAGTGATGGAACACCCACAGTTTCTGGTGGCAAGCTGTTCCATTGATTAATGGTCCTCACTGTTCAGAAGTTTCCCCTTAATTCCAGGTTGCTTCTCTCCTTGATTACTGTAGTTTCCATCCATTGTTTCTTGTCTTACCTTCTGATGCTTTGGAGAATAAGTTGGCCCCTCTTCTCTGTGGCAGCCCCTCAAATATTGGATACTGCTGTCATTTCACCCCTAGTTCTTCTTTTCTCTAGACTAGCCACACCTAATTCCTGCAAACTTTCTTCATATGTTTTAGTCTCTAGACCAGGGGTTCCCAACCTGGGGTGCTTGCACCCCCTGGGGTGCGAGCCAATATTCCAGGGGGTGTGAGAAAAGTCCAGGTAAATAATAGGATATTGGCTATATGTTGGCATTTTTATTTATTATGCAATGGATTAACTTTGTTTTCATTTTAGAGTTAAATATCGTTATTTAGGGGCCGTCACATACATAGCTGAAAAGATTCAATCCTACCATATATTTAACGCGTTCAGTAATTCCTAAAGTCTAAATTTCAGGGGGTGCGAGGTTCGAGTGAAATTTCTTTAGGGGTGCGGGGCAAAAACAAGGTTGGGAACCACTGCTCTAGACCTTTAATCATTTTAGGTGATTTTCTCTGCACTTTTCCCAAAGTCTCAACATCTCAGCATACTCCATGTCTTGTTGGATCTTTAAAATGAAGTTACTAGTCCTCATTGACGTTATGAAAGAAGAGCTATTGCTCATCCTTGGAGGAATTATCTAAGATCAGTCATGACCAAGCATGGACTTCCTGATTTTTCCCAGTACAAGCACAGTTAGGATCATCAAAACCTGACAAATCAATTCAGGATGCCAACAATTCCAACTGTCCCCTCTGCCTTCTGGTTGCGCAGATGTGTAGACAGCCAATAGCTATTTTATCACCTTGTGAGGAAAAGCTTGTCTACAGGACAACCTTCTCTAAAAGGAACCAGGATGCAGTTTTTATTGTTTATCCCTATTTTTACCAAAGCAATTGGCAACCTCAGGCATTAACTCTTAATAAGCCTTGGGCAGCTGCTGAGGCGAGAGAATAAAATTATGATAGTCACAGTTGTGTAGGCACTCTTGGGTAAATTTAACCACTTAGTACTTCTTTTCTTTAGTTCTACGCCTTCCTGAGACAGGAGGAGTCTGGTAGCATCTTTTCCAAACAAGACGTTTTATTAAAAGGCATAAATTACCAGATTTTTTTTTATACTATTCCCTAGATTATCATGGCTCTCTTCCTTTCTGAGTGTGAGATTTTAAAAGCTAATCCTTTAAATGCCAATGCAGCAATGTTTGGGCTTCTGTATTTATTTATTTATTTAAAAAAAAAACAGGGCACATAGACAGGGATATAGCAAAGCATGAAGGCAAAGTACAGTACAGTGAAATATTTCTTGCAAGGGATAGACCAGAATAACAGAATTGGAAGGGACCTTGGAGGTCTTCTAGTCCAAATCCCTGCTCAAGCAGGAGACCCTGATACCATTCGGGAATATGGTTGTCCAGTCTCTTCTTTAAAAATCTCTAGTGATGGAGCAACATCTGGAGGCAAGTCGTTCCACTGATTAATTGTTCTAACTGTCAGGAAATTCCTCCTCAGTTCGAGGTTGCTTCTCTCCTTGATTAGTTTCCACCCATTACTTCTTGTCCTGTCCTCGGGTGCTTTGGAGAATAGCTTGACTCCCTCTTCTTTGGGGCAGCCCCTGAGATATTGGAACACTGCTATCATGTCACCCCTAGTCCTTCTTTTCATTAAACTAGACACACCCAATTCCAGCAACTGTTTTTTATAGGGAAGAACAAGGCATTTGGTTTTATGACTACATACTTAAAACCTCACACTTCCATCTTCTCCCATCTGTCGAACTGCTGGGTTTTCAAATGTCAAACTATATATATTTAAGCCAGGTAACGTGCAACTTTATTTGAAAGGAGACTTTTACAATCATTGATTGCTTTAAAATCTTTTTTTTTTTTTTTATTCCTGATCATGCACAGATGCACGTTATTTTTAACTCCACAGTTAATGCTACTTCTAATTTCAGATGGGCAGTTTTGTTTGATTATTCTAGGCAAAAAATGACTGTGTTGCAGCACCTAAATGTTTCTCTTATTGTAAGCGAACTGTAAACGCAACCATTTCTGAAAAAGAAAGATATTTATAGAACCCTTCCGGAAGAAGAGCAAAAGAACAGCTTTTGGTTTCCAGAATTTCCTTTTGAAATGTAAGCCATTTTGCGGTCTGTACCGTTTTCTTCAGAAGATTTAATTCGCCTATATTAAGCTGAAGCTGACAAAGTTAGAGGTCATGATAGAATTTGTACTCAGACTGCCTGAGACCCATACATGGAATTTTGCCTTAATCTGTGGTTCCTCCTGGCACAGCTCTCAAAAGTCAGCATTTACTGGATGCTCTATGCCTGAAGATGATCTAGTGAAGGGGCATATTCAGTTTTGGGTGGGAATTAGTACCTACCTGGAATTTTGGAACCTGGTTCTGAATTCACGGCTGGAGTTCTACAACCTGTGTTGATGGGTGTGGTTATTCTCTAGCTATTCACCTGCTTTACTCACTTCAGAGGATCCTGTAACTTCTTTGCCACTCTTCCCTCTCTCTGTCCCTCCCTCCGTCCCTCCCTCTCTCTCCCCTCCCCTCTCCTTAAGCATTCCTCCAAAGAAAGCAATGGATCTCAGTCCCTACTTTTTTTTAATCTTCCAAGAATATCCAGGAGACCACATAAGATTGGTGATATTCTTGTAAACTAACGTTTTGCTGAATTCTAGGGTTTCTCTCCCCCCTTTCTCTCTCCCTCCTTCCCTCTCCCTCTCTCTCTCTGTGTTCAATCAATGAATGGGATTAATAGTCAAGAAACAGAAGACAGCAGTGGTGGTAGATGTAGAAGTGCCAAGCAACATGAACATCAGGAAGAAAGGAGTGTGAGAAGCCAAAGGAGGATCCAGGTTTGAAGGACGTACTAGAAACGATGTGGAAAGTTAAGGCCAAAGCGGTCCCAATGTTGAAAGGGGCACTTGGGGTTGTCACTCCTAAGCTGGGAATCCAACAGATTCCAGGAATGACGTCAGCACTAGAATCAGACATTCAGAAGAGTGCAGTGCTAGGAACACCTGAGATTCTGCTCAGGACCTTAAACTTGCAGGCCCTCTACACAGACCACCCCAGGAATGAGAAGGAAGATTCTGTGTATGTGTGTGTGACTATCTATCTATCTATCTATCTATCTCTCTCTCTCTATCTATCTATCTATCTATCTATCTATCTATCTATCTATCTATCTTTATCATATCTCTCTCTCCGTCCCTCCCCCCCTCTCTCTATACACACACACACACACACACATACACACACACATATAAAGAGACTATGTCTCTGTCTACTACATATACATACATACATACATACACACACACACACACACACACACATACATACATACATACATACATACATACATACATTAACAATACAAGGGAGACTTTAAAAAATTAACAGCCACAATCAAACTCTCTAAAATATAGCAATTATTTTGATGTAAGCTGTAGTAGTTCTTTTTCAATGTTATACTCAACCTGGAATAAAAAAACACCCTTCTTTTGTAACATTGCCATCCTAAATTGCAATTCATATTGAGAGATCATTGAGAGTACAAAAAATAAAAGAAAAAATAGTGTAGGTTATTTAATACATTGCTAATAATTTTTGAACTTATACAAACTTCAATGTATGGAAACAACACAGGGCACTAAGATGTACAACAATGTAATAAGGTAGGCAAATACCAAAATAAATCATGCTAAAATATTTGGTTGATGGTTTCCAAGTATAGCGTTCAATGATCTCAGCACTTCGAGAAGACGCTAGGAAGGGCAAGGCAAAATGAAAAAAAAAAATGAATTTGTAGTTTAGAATGGAAAAAGGGTGACTTACGAATTTGATGGTTAGAAAGGGCAGAAAATGGGAAGATAATAAATTCATTTGTAACCACTGCAAATAAAGGATTGGAGCGGCTTCTTAATTCATTTTTTCTTTTCTTTTTTCATTTATTTGTTTTATATCTTCCTTTTTTCTTTTCTATAGCTTTATACTGTATGTCTTACATTATTGTAATTCATATTTTAATTTTAAAAAATCGATAAAAATCACTTTTAGAGACCAAGTAGTGCAAGGCTGGATCCAGCTGTCTTATCTGGTTATACTCCAGCTATTGGTTGGCTGAATTCACTGGAAAATAAGGGAGTTTGGGCCTGACATATCCAGAAGAAGGAAAGATGGAGAGACTTTCTCATTAACACAGCGTTATGAAGTGGCTTGCCTGAAGCTGTTTGCAGAACTTAGGTCATGGCCAACCACTGTAGTGTTGTAAAGGGTTCCTCCTGAATGTTTCTACCTGACCTGGAATATTAGGGTTGGAACAGATGTTGAAGTTCTTCTTGTCCAACTCCCTGTCCAAGCAGGAGACCCTACATCATTCCAGACAAACAACTATCCAATCTCTTCATGAAATTCTCCAGTGATGACGCACCCACAACTTCTATAGTCAAGCCATTCTTCTTGCTAATTGTTCTCACTGTCAGGACATTTCTCCTTAGTTCCAGGTTGGGCCTCCCTTTAATGATCTTCCACCCATTGCTTCTTGTCCTGCACTCGGGTGTTTTGAATAATAGGTCAACCTCCGTTCCTTCTCTGTGACAGTTATTCAAGTACCTCTGTTTTTTTTAATATGCCCTTTCTATTCCACCTACATGTTTAGGTTTCTGCACTACTATTCAGAAAACCATCTCTTATTTTTTAAAGTCCAATGGAGTTAAAGCTATGTTTATAACATGTATGCATATGTTGTATTATTAAAATATGGCAGAGAACTAATTCAAATCACTTTTGTCCTACACACAGATGCACAAAAACACTCTTCAGTGTCATCATTTTCCCTGTTGCTAGGTAAAATATTAGTATAGATTTAAACTCTAACCACATCCTCAAATCATGCTCAGCTATATTCTGTGTTCCCACAACACCTTGAATCAGAACAATTGCAAATGTATGCAGCTGTATTTGCATAGGATGCTAGTCTTAACCATGGTTATTTTTTGTGGCTTTGCAGTTTACAGTGTAACTTAAACAAGAGGGTTTCCTCAATAACTAAATTAAGAATATTGTGTACACACCACCATTGTACAATTTGGTTGGATTTAAGATATTGTATGAGGCCATCTATGTTGGGAAGAGAATGAGTTTTCACAGCAATTGGCTGGAGTGAATTATGGCCGCATTCATTAGCCTGTCTTCCTTTGGAGCCCTGCAAGGCCTCCTTGGGGGCCAGTGTAAGCCTCAATTCAGATGTTTGCCCACCTAGAACTCAAATGACGGTGGAAACCTCAAGCTCTCATGAAATGATTATAGATCCCTTGTTAACTCTTACTTCTTTACTGTTCTTAGCACAGGATGGGCGACTGGGGCTTCCTGGAGAAGTTACTGGATCAGGTGCAGGAACATTCAACAGTCATCGGCAAGATCTGGTTGACAGTCCTCTTCATCTTCCGAATCTTGATCCTGGGTCTAGCTGGGGAGTCCGTCTGGGGGGATGAGCAGTCCGATTTTGTGTGCAATACCAAGCAACCTGGCTGTACCAACGTCTGCTATGATAATGCATTCCCTATTTCCCATATTCGTTACTGGGTGCTGCAATTCCTCTTTGTCAGCACCCCAACTTTGCTCTATCTGGGACATGTCATCTACCTCTCCCGACAAGAGGAGAAGCTAAAGGAACAGGAGAGTGAACTCAGGGCATTGCAAGCCAAAGATTACAAGGTGGCAGCTATGTTGATGGCAGTAGAGAAGAAGATGGCCAAGATCTGTTTGGCTGAAGATGGCCGAATTAAAATCCGTGGGCCTCTGATGTTTACCTATATCATCAGTGTGATCTTCAAGACCATCTTTGAGGCAGGTTTTCTTCTTGGCCAATGGTACCTATATGGCTTTGTCATGCATGCTAACTATGTGTGCAAAGGTTCTCCATGCCCACACGTTGTGGACTGTTTTATGTCCCGTCCTACTGAAAAAACCATCTTCATCCTTTTCATGCTGGTAATGGGCTTGATCTCCCTTGTCCTCAACGTTCTGGAGCTTCTCCATCTCTTTTGCAAGCACCTGGTCAGAAAGGTTAAGGAAAGTGACTGTTGCTCCCCATCTTCTGCTCCCCCTCTACCCTTCGATGCCAACAGCATTGGTAAAATGCCAACAGGACCTTATCCACCAGATAAACCCTATTTCTACCTCCCCATGTCAGACAGGCATGCTCCACCCTACCAGGGATACAACAGGCTTTCCAGCGAACAGAACTGGGCCAACTACAATACAGAAGAAACTCTGGCCTTGCAAAACCAGATTAATCCTCCTGATCTCTTTGCAACAGGAGCCCCCAAAACCCATCTCTCTCCAGAAAGGCAGTCCAGCCGCCCAAGTAGCAGTGCTTCTAAAAAACAGTATGTCTAGCAAGCAACCATTTGAAGTTTAAGTTCCATGGGGGGCTTCCTTGGTAGCAACCAGGTTTCTCTCAAGGGTCTCTTCGTGTGGAAGGCTCCAATATGATTCCTTATCATGGAAGAAAAAGGCTGGACCTCAGGATTCTTTCCAGGTGCTTCCCAAGTTTTTGCCACAGTATTCTATTGCCCAGGTGAAAACCAGGACTTGACGATGGATGCAGACTGAACTTGTAGATCCACCAAAGGTGTAAAAAGACACCTAGAACAATCTCATAAAAGCCATAGAAGTGGCTGGTTAATGGGCATTTTAAGATGGGAGTGCTAAATGTTGATTCCTGGGGGAAAACATAAATAGTTGGTCTGTACTTTGAGGTATCTTGTGAGATCAGAAAACAGCCACTGAAACACAAAGGGAGGTGGGTAAGTAGAAAAGAAACCAGCTTTGACTATCCAAACTGGGTTTCAAATTTTGGAAGTAGATGCAAGCTGAAAAGGAGAGTGCAGAGTAAACTCAAGGAGAAACTTCTGATATGTCACCTTTTTAGGAATGGACATCTGAACAAGTTGAGGAAAGTCATTTGTCAAGTAGATTTATTTTCATGTTGCAATTGTCAAACTTCTGAGCAGCTTACTTATTAAATACTGCAGCTCATCTACCTTTTGCATATTGTTTCAATAGGCATTAGGGAGAATAATTGCTATTGCTCATGTTATCTTATCGAATATGACTCCTATTTAAGTTTAGAGCTGATGTGACTTAGGTCCTCTGGGTTACTTTATAAATGCCTTCCATCTAACAGACTAGAAAAGCGCAGTTTTCAATCTCACCATGTTTGAAATTACAATTTCTGTCTCCACTGACATTGGGGTGAACCCTTGGTCTGCAAAGCGGCTGTCTCTACATTTTTTTTCCTTCAACTGGTAACTTGGAGAAGTTGAATCAAAACTGTTCACTATGTAAATTAACTCCCCATTCTCAGTCTCCTTGTTATGTAACTCCATCTCTCATTCTGTCAGGATACTTTTCTGGAAATTGGCCTTCCACAAGCTAAATGCGCTTCAACCCTGTTGGGGCTACACGTCTCCAAGTTTCCAGCCTGCTGGTTTGGGATGCTGGACACTGAGATCCCAGCACAACTAGAGGATACCAAAATATGAAAAGCTGCAGCAGGCACACATTTCTCTTGGTTTTAAATGGATCAGAACCTCATCAGAACTTCACCCTGATAGTTCTGTGAAGCCACATTCCTCCGTAGACAAAAGACTATTGTGTTATCTGAACTTTATTCAGTATAAATTGTCCATTGATGATACTCTCTAAATATTGAAAGCTATCTGGCCTTGTCCAGTGTAGCTGCTCACCCAGCCTTCCCATTGCAATCATTATTTGTGCAGGACTCTGGCAAACAAAGATTGCTCCTGGATGTTTGAGGTCAATATTGTGTTATATGTGTATCCTTATGAATCATTGCAGTGGTCAGTCTCTCTCCTGGCTTCCTATTTATACCTTCTTTTTTATTATGTGTTCTAATTCTTTCACATCATATGACTATAAGCACAAGCTGGATCCTTCAGTGTTAAAACCACAATTTCTCCTGCAATGGGAAAATAAGGTGGATTTTTTTTTAATGCTCATGTATCAGCCTTTTTGGAAAAAGTTCCTGCCTCTCTCTGGATTAAATCAAAAGAGTGGGGTGGTTTTAGGGTTTTGTGTTTGTAACTGCAAAAATATATGCTCTGGGAACTGGCTTTTGTTGGTGCATGTGAAAAGCTTGGGATGGTTATAAAAATAGGATTGCACTCCAGCTTCAATCAAGAACAAATTGTGATAGAAAGAAATCGGGGGGCAAAGAGCTTTTTCTCTCTCTCTCTCTACTGAACTGTTTCTGATAACTAAGCTGTGAAAAGGAGATTGTTGGCTGTAGAAAACCCACCTGTGTGCCTTTGAAGGAGATGGCTCAGATCCAAATGGCCATTAAGAAGCTGGCTTCACGTCACCAGTTCATGACCAACGTTCATGCTTGCAGGTTGCAAGATGGTATGAACTCTGTGTTTGTGTCTTGTTTTTTTTTTCTAAATAAAAAGAATGTTTTTATAAATAAAATGAAAAATTGGCAAGACTGTTCTGTGGGTCAATAGTACACCTTGCAGACTATATAGAATTGTCCTGATGAATGCTTCCATTCCATTACAAGATTCAACCCATTGGACACAATGATTAAATATTGAAGATTTAACCAGGTCCCTTATAATGAACATACGTTTTTGCAGAGCTTCCAGTGACAGAGGATATAACGCATATATTATTTGAATGTCAATTATATAAGAAAGAGAGAGAACTGTATCTTGGACTGCACATTAGATAAACAGCCTATTGGGATCCTTATATTAAAACAATATATTACACGTGGGATCAAAATTCACACATTGCATATATAACACAGCCCTTCATTTGAATAAAACACTGAGATCTGCATGTGTGGGTTTCATTGTGGTAAATTGTAGGAATGACATAAATATATGATTTGTATTCATTATTCTTTCATAGAATAACAGGGTGAGAAGAGAACTTGCAGGTCTTCTAGTCCAACCTCCTGGTCAGGTTGGAAACCTTGTACCATTTCAGACAAATGTTTGTCTTAAAAACCTCCAGTGTTGGAATCTACACAACTTCTGGAGACAAGCTGTTCCACCGATTAATTGCTCTCACTGTTAGGAAATTTCTCCTTAGTTTTAAGTTGTTTTTTTCCTTGATTAGTTCCATCCATTGCTTCTTGTCCTGCCTTCAGGTGCTCTGGGGAATAGGTGGACTCCCTTTTCTTTATTATATCCCCATTAATGTCATCCATAATCTGTATTTAATTCCATCTTTACATATGGTCTTATCGATATTCTGTGTTTTATATTCTGCATTTGATATGACCTATTGGCTAATCAACAATAGTTACTTCACTTTCATTCCACTGGACAACACATGATCTCCAGTCCACAATGAGTTGTGGAACACTTACTCACAGCCCCAAAGTTTTATCTCAAAAGCTATCAGGTCTTCCTGGCAACATCAGTGTGAATGATACATGGATATCTGCAAGGGAGGGGGGAGAGCAAGTGACAAAACATAAATGACTACATCATGCTAACAATGTGACTCATGTATATGTGTGTATCCGACCTGTAATTATGCAAGGGTGGCATTTGATGATGCTAGTCTGCATTTCATTGTGGTTTGCTGTCAACCACTCTGCAGTCTACAGTGATTATTGTTGTAACAAATCATCTTTTACAAACAAAACCAGTAATCATCCTTTATGCTAATGGTCCAATAGCATAAAATATGGAAGATTTAACTAAGTCCCTTATAATGAACATACTTGTATTTGCGGAACTCCAGAGATAGAGAACATAATACATATATTATCTGAATGTCAATTATATAAGAAAGTGATCATTAACTTGGACTGCACATTAGATAAGCAACCTATTGGGATCCTTGTATTAAAGTATATATTTCATGTGTGGTCAGTATTCACAAATTATGTACACTATATAATGCAGCCTTTTAGCTGAATCCCAAATTGCCCTAATTCTAAACCATGACTTACCACAAGTTGTGTTTCCATCTGATCAGATGGGAAACTCTGATGACCATATTTAAGTGAAGAACTGGTGTCCTTTTTCATTGGGCCTTGTTTACACCTAATCCTGCTACAGGGAGGATCTGGTGAACCTTGGCTATGAACCTGGAATTGATCCTCAATTATTCACTGAATTGTTATTTCAGTGTTTGAGTTGCTAGGGTGTGTAGTGGAAGAAAAAGTGCTGTGATTATGGCTACAATCCTATATCCATTCACTGGAAGGAAGCCTGATTGACATTTCTGGGGCTCACTTCTGAGTGTTGGAAGAAATATTCATCTAGTTCAGTTCCAAGCAGGAGAAAGACACTGGAAATACTGGAGGCTGATTGGAAAGAGGATTTAATGAGGAAGCACAGCCAACAAGCAGATGGTCCCAGTAGAGCTGACCACATGGAGTTGAGCGAGAGGTATTTATACCCTCTCTTGGGCTTTGCCCTTGAACTTCCTGTTCCTGTGCAAGAACATGTATTCTATTGTAAGGGTCATAGGGTCACTTTGATGGCTAAGTCCCAGGCTTGGTTGAAGCTTGCTGGGTGATGCAATGTCCCCAGTGATTGTGCCAGGTGGTGAGTTCTGCTGCTAGATGGGTTAATCCTATTATGTCCTGGAGGGTCATTTCTTAATCCCATCACCCTGGAGCTGGAGGTCTTTTGTCTTGTAGATAGCCTGGCCCAGTCTTTCTTAATGGGCACAAAATATCTCCCAGGGGCAGGGAACTGCTTTCCGCCTTTAAAATATGTTTCTTCTTTTATCATCCAGGGAAATATAATATTCTGCCTTTTTAATATTTCTCAAAATATTTCATTCTTAACTTTCAACATGAATAAACCTGGAGAGCACTGCATGGTTAGCTCCAAATTAGAAGAAATCTGGTGGCACATTTCTGGCTAACGTTTTATTAAAAGACATGAGTTACAGTTCATGAACTACATTTAACTTCCTCCTTGTATAGAGTTGTGATGTAGATTTAAACTGGGATGAGGCAAAGGAGGAGAACGAAAGAGAAGGCAGGTGAAGCAAATACAGGTTATCCATGCAAAACATTACAAATACCTTATCAACTGATAGCTCCAGTGTGTTTGTTGTCATTTGCAGAGATCACCTGAAGCCTGCCTGATGTCTCCACAAAGCTGATGCCTTTTAGTCAAATTTGTCAGCCTGAAAAGTTTCTGACTGTTTCCTCCTGATTTTTGGCTATCATATAGTAACACAGCTTTCTTCCCAGAATACTACACAAATGATACATTGATTGGATTGTGTTCAAATTCCCATCTATTTGGAATCTTCAGATCTGTTTTTGCTGGAAATAGACAAAAAAAAGTGACCTGTTCTTTGAGGTATTCTCCTGGCTGGAGCTACTTTGATGAAGGATTACAGTAGAATTCAGACCATCATCTCCCTCCCTTTTTTAAAAAAAATGTTCAAATGTGGAAGGCATCCTTGAGATCATCAAGACCGACCAATCCCTGCGCACTATGGAATCCACAACTATCCGGGAGTGTGAGGGGTTGGCACTATGAAGATTAACAAGTCTTCAAGGCTAACAGTCTTTTATGTCATAAACCAATATGAGATGCATGGAGCTGATCTGGGGGGGACACACACATATTTTTTGGATTAATGGAAGAGAAGGTAGATAGGGAGGAGAACATCGGATGGCTTGCAAAAATCTGGATGACCAGCAGATGGCAGGAAATGCTTCCTTTTCTGTGTCTTTTTGCTGCCATCTAGTAGAAAGTTTGTATTTTTGCAGGCTGACCTGGCAGCCATGGCAAAAGGAGAGGGCGAGACAGCAAAGAAAAGAGGAGGGTGCAAACTTTGATAATTATTTATAGCATGACTGTTTATAAAATAGTTCCTAGGTGTGGCACAGAACTTCATTGTGAGTTGATCAACAACAATACAATCTCTTATCAGCAACTGATGAGGCTTATCTGAAAATGGTCCTTTCCCCTTCAATTGCCTAACAGGGCTAACTCTCTGGAAGGAAATTTGATAAAAATAGCTGTAGGGAGGAAGGGACTTTAATCCTTTCTTGGATGACATTTCTCCAATTCCACCCTTGCCCCAGCGGCTATTATCCCTACAGTGGAAACAATTTGGCAGAGTTCTTATAACACACTTAATCCTAAACTCAGGTTAACAAAACACAATTGCCAGACTCACCTAGCAGAGGAGATACAAAGGGAAAAAGCATCTCGTGACTTAACTTTTTTAAAAAATTAAAAATAAACTTTATTAAGATTAAAAAGAAAAATATGTACAATACATAGAATACAACCTTTCGTTACAAACAAAATCAATATACAACTACATAACAAATAAACATAAAAATAAAACATATACATTTCTAATCAACTAAGACGGTGTGATCTTTTATTGAAAACAATTTTACTAATATTCAGTTCCTGTTTTTGGTAAACGCTCTTAATCTAACCACTTCATTTTTCAAATTCTTATCTTTTAATTCCCTGGTTTTTTATCTTTAATCCAGTTGTACCATTTTTCCCAAGCTGTAGTATGTCTTGAGTCTTCCTTATCCCTAAGTTTTTGTGTAAGTAGGTCCATTTCAGTGCAGTCAAGAACTTTCTGAATAGTCAAATTATTTGTCGCATTTGGTCACCCTTCCAGCATTGTGCCAACACAATTCTTGCTGCCGTAATTATATGGAGAATTAAATATTTTGGTTTTTTTGCATAGTCCCCTTTTAACATTCCCAACAAAAATATTTCGGCCTTAAGTTCTAGTTGGATATTTGTAATTTCTTTTATCCAAATTCAATTTTTTTCCAGTATTTTTTTACTTTTTGGGCAAAGCCACCAAGTGTGGAAGAAGGTACCGCTTGCTTGCTTACATTTTCAGCAAATTGGACTTAACTTTGGGTACATATTCGCTAATCTTGAGGGTGCCAGGTACCACTGGTAACACATTTTATATTGATTTTTTTTATAGACAACCAATTTTGTAATTTTGTTTCCAAACTTTTTCCCAGTCTTCCAGATTAATGTTGTGCCCTACATTCCTTGCCCATGCAATCATTGGGCCTTTAACTAATTCTTCCGCCATTTCAAATTCTAATTTCTAATTCTAATACATTTTAGAAACTAATTTTTCATCCGTTCCCTCTAATATTTTATTTAATTGGTTCGGTTTTCCCTCAATTCCGAATTCTTCTATGTCTTTTTTATACCTCGTCTTAAGTTGTATATAAGGCCACCACTCTATTTTCATCCCTTGTTCTCTAAGTTCTTGATTTGTCTTTAATCCTCCTTGAGAATTTAAGACATCATAATATCTAATCTTTCTTTCTGTTTCTAAAGCATTGGGGTAGATCACTGCCTCCATGACGGATACCCACCCTGGAATCTTCATATAATGTTTATGTTTAATCTCTTTCCACACTTTCAATAGTGATCTTCGGATTATGTGCCTATTAAAGTGTGTTATTTCCAGGGTTCCACATGAAGGCATGCCACCCCGCCTCCAGATCATTCCCTTTTAGAGTTAAAATTCTTTTACTTCTCAGGTTGGCCCATTCTTTAATCCATGTTAGGACTGTTGCTTTATAAAATAGTTCCCAAGCAGGGAGTCCAAATCCACCTCTGCATCTATTATCTTGTAATGAGCTTGGTTTTATTCTTGCTTTATTCCCTAACCAAATAAATTTCATAGTAATTTTATTTAATTCATTAAAAAAAATTTTTGCCTAATTTAATTCAAATAGCTTGAAAGAGAAATAGTATTTTTGGCAAGATGTTCATTTTAATGGTCACAATTCTCCCTAGCATTGATAGTTGTAGTTTTCCCGATTTGTCTAAGTCTTTTTTATTTCTAATAATAATTTAACATAATTATCTTCTTTTATTGTTGAACATTTTGCCGTGAGCCAAATTCCTAGATACTTATTTTTTTTTAACAATTTGAATACCCATTACTTCAACTAATTTCTTTTTTTTTCTCTGTTAAGTTTTTTGTTATCATTTTGGTTTTATCCTCATTAATTGTTAATCCTGCTACTTCTCCGTATCTATTTCTTTATTTAATCTTGGTCCTGACTTTATTGGTTCTTCTACGAAGAACACAAGGTCGTCCGCAAATGCTTGGGCCTTGTATTCTTCTTGTTTGATTCTTAGTCCTTTTATTTCCAAATTCTGTCTGACTCTTCTCAACAAAATTTCTAGTGTCATAATAAAGAGCAGAGGTGAAAGTGGACATCCCTGCCTGACTCCCTTTCCTATCTCAAATAAATTTGTCGTTTCTCCATTAATTATTATCCGTGCTTTTTGGCTTGAATATATTGACTCTTAACATTTTTTCAAATTTGTCCCCAAATTTCATCTCCTTTACTTGCTGCCTCATGAATTGCCAATTTACTTTATTGAAGGCTTTTTGAGCATCTAGAAAAACTAGTACAGCCTGTTTTTCTGGATGTGCCTCATAGTACTCCAGGATATCTAATACTGTCCTTGTATTGTTTTTAAGTTGTCTTGTTGGAAGGAAACCATTTTGATCTGTATGTATGTATCTACTCAGTATTTTTTTAAAATCTCTCAGCCATTATATTCATAAATATTTTGTAGTCGGCATTCAATAAAGAAATTGATCTATAATTTTTTTATCTGGGTGGTATCAGCACTCTCCTTTGGTAGCAGTGTAATCTATGCTTCTCTTCGTGACATTGGTAGCTTTGCCTCTGTAAGTGCCTCATTATAAATTTCTAAAAGAATTGGGTCAAATATTTCACCTAAATGTTTATATAGTTCTACAAGTAATCCATCTGTTCCAGGGGGTTTATTATTTTTTTGTTTACTAATTGTCTCTTTTAGTTCCTCCTTAGTGATCTCTTCATTTAATCTTTCCCTTTCTTCTGTTAGTATTGGAATATTTTCTTCCTCTAAGTACTATTTAATTCTCTCTTTACTCACATCTTCTTGTTTATAGAGTTCACTAAAATATTCCAGTACTATTTCTTTTTTCTTTTCCATATTGTTTTGTACCTTTGTAATTGCTGAATCCATCTCTTTTCTTTTTCCTTTCTTAACCTATATGCAAGTCACCTTCCCGGTTTATTTGCATTTTCAAAATAATTTTGCTTTACTAATTTCAATGCTCTTAAATTTCTTTCCTGTTACAATATGTTCAATTTATGTTTAGCTAAGTTACATTTGCTTATAATTTGCTCATTCTGTGTTATTAATTGTGCTTGTCTTTCCAATTTTCTAGTATCATTCTGTAACTCATTACTTTCTTTTTCTCTTTCTTTTCTCTTTCTGGCATTATATGCTATTGTTATTCCTCTTAGGTACGCTTTCATTGTGTCCCACAGATTCTGTAAAGAAGTATGTTCTTTTATATTTAATTCAAAAAACATTTCTAATTCTTTTTTTAATTTAGCTAAATATTCTTTATCTCTCAGAATTTGTGGGTTCAGTGTCCATCTTCCTCTTTGTTTGATTGGCCTTTCCATGTTACTATTGGAGGGTTATGGTCCGCCCACACATTTGGTGCTATTTCTACTGGCACTATATCTTTCATTAGAGTTTTACTTATCCACGCCATATCAATTCTCAACCATGATTTGTGGGGAATAAAATAAAAGGTGAACTTCTTTTCTTTTAGGTTATATGTTCTCCAAATATCAATTAAATTTTGTTCTTCTGCCATATTAAAAAATGTTTTTAGAAGGGTGTTGTTGTTTTTTACTGGTGCTTTGGTAGTCCTTTTTTATGTCTGAGACTGCGTTGAAATCTCCTATCATACAAATATCTTCTTTGCCTAGGTCTAAAATTTTCTCACATATTTTTTTATAGAAAATTTCTTGTTGTTTGTTAGGAGCATATATTGCAACAAATAAAAGTTTCCTCTGTTCCCATACAACTTCTATCATTAATGTTCTCCCCACTGAATCTGTATATAATACTTTTGCCTCTATTCCTTCTCTAACATATATTACCATTCCTCTCTTTTTTTTCTTCCGCTAATGCTGCATAGAGTTTTCCTAGTTTTTTATATTGTAGATATTTCTTATCCTGAGCTCTAATGTGTACCCCCAATTGTGACTTAACTTTTGATGGTCCGGTTCACAAATGATACTAAGGCAATATTTGGTTTCCTACCATGACCTGAATAAGATATTCAACTTGATTTTAACCTTATTTAGCTAAACTCCTTAATATAGGTAAAGGTAAAGGTTCCCCTCGAACATGCATGCTAGTCGTTTCCAGCTCTAGGGGACAGTGCTCATCTCTGTTACAAAGCCAAAGATCCAGCACTGTCCAAAGACATCTCCATGTTCGTGTGGCCAGCATGACTAAATGCCAAAGGTGCATGGAACACTGTTACCTTCCCACCAAAGTGGTCCCTGTTTTTCTACTTGCATTTTTACATGCTTTCAAACTGCTAGGTTGGCAGAATCTGGGACAAGTAACGGGAGCTCACTCCATTATGTGGTGCTAGGGATTCGAACCTCCAAACTGCCAACCTTTCTGATTGACAAGCTCAGCGTCTTAGCCACTGAGCCACCACGTCTCTATTTTTTTAAATAAAAGTTTTATTTAAGTTTCACAAAACATACAAATACAAATAAAATATCTTTTTTTGAGAACAGCATGGCCCCGGGTTGTCACTTCTCCATACAGACATAAGCTCAATACATATTTATCTTATACATTCTAATCCATATCTTATAACTATTTTCACAATTTTTTCAATAGCTTTTCCCTTTCTTTACTTCCTATAGCCTTATTTTAAATTATCTCATTCCTTTCTTGATTCAATTACATATCTTTTTCTAATTTTTAAAATCTTTCTAATCAATGTTTTTATACTTTCATCTGTCCTGTTTACAATTTTATATTATCTTTTCACATAAAACAAATTTTCCCCTGTAATTACTAGACTGAAATGTAACACCTTCATATCTTTTTTCAAATCTTATTTAAAAATTTAAATTACATCTTTACAGTTATAACATTCATTTTCTAACCTCTATTTTATAACACATACCTATTTTCAATTGAATTCTGCTTGATACATTCCCTTAAAATACACACTAAATTCTTAAAAGAAAAAAGTATATGTATATATATCTGTGTATATATGTATAACAATAGTAAATGGAATAATTATTCTATTCAAATACAGCTCTGACATTAATATTAATAACAATCTTTTACATTTCTATTTTTTTTAACAAACATTACCTAGTAATATCAGTTGTTTTTCACTTTAATCATCTATATTTCATATTTTATTTATTACTGTCTTTAAATAAAAAACCAAACAATAGTTATTAACAGTAGTCAATAAAGTTATTATTCTTATTCAAGTTCATCTTGTCAACTGATAAAAATCTTCCATGTTTCTTTACAGTTTTTTTAAAACGTTCTTTTCAAATCATTGAGAGCCTTATTCTCTTTACAAACAAATATTCCACCACAGACCAGTAGAAATTTTTTGTATCACTTTAATCCTCTAACATATTTTCTAACTATTTCTAATTATAACAATACTATCCCATGCACCCTTGCAGAATCCTCTCCTTAAGTTAAATTTTAACCATTGTCTCTGTGTCTTTTAAATAGGTTTATACCTTTAATTCTTGTACGTTTTTCCTGTACTTCTGTATCTTGTTTCTGCCTTTTGTAGCTTCTTTTCCTTTCCCTCTTCCCTCTCTTCTTCTCCCTCCCCATTTTATTCCCTTTTCTATCTGATACTTCCTTCTGTGATCCTCCCTTCTGCTTCTTCCTGATATTATGATTACTTTCAAATTACATTTTTCTGGTTGTTGATTCAGTGCTTAAGTTTTTATTTCTCTTTCCCCCCTTTCCCTTTTTTACCCCACTTAAAATTGCTTGGTCATTAAAGATGGCTTCTTCGTTGTCCCGCCCTTCTTGTTCTGCCAGCGTTTCTTCTTGTTTTTCATAGTTCAAGATCTCCATTTCTAAAAATTGAAATACGAAGGCAAAAGATCCTCTTCCGTCTTGTGCTTGTTCTTTTTGTTCTTTAAGTCTCATTTTAAACTCTTCAAGGAGTGAAGCCATTTTTTAAAAAATTAAACAACCCCCAACTGATTTTATTTTATTTCATTAGGATCCTCCATCCAAAGTTCCAGGAATCATCCAATAATCCAAAACTGTTTCTTGCTTCTTTTCTCATGTTCTCTTTCTAGGGGCTTTGTTCTCTCGTAACAAAGTTTCAGCTACAATGTGTCTTTTGCAAGCCTTGTTAAAATTCCATTATCAATTTTTTTTTAAGTTCCGGGTGCTCTCTTCCATTTTCCAGATTCCACCCTCTTTTTTCCTTTTTCCCTCCGCTGCTTTCTTTCTTTTTTTAAAGAAAGTTTTTAAATTATCCAAGAATCTTTCTCCCTTTGACACATTATTTTCAGCTAGAAATAGCATATTAATGTCAAAGTGGATTAGTATCAATTTCTTATTCGAATATCTCTTCTTCTTAATGTTCTAAGTCAGTTAAAACTGTCAATGTTAGAGGAAAAAAAGCCAATTCCGTTTCCTTTCTCTTTCACAGCTTAAAATCTTTTTTAGGAATAGTATTAGTCTTTAAAATTCAGGTTCCAGGTACCTTAAATAGATGTTCTCCATTCAACCTGGTCAGTCAAACTTTCTCCTTTAAACTTCCTCCTGCACAATCTTGTCCAGTCGGGTTCTTCTTTGAGGTGGCCATTTCTGACCACCACTGCAACCGCCTTTGGGAAAGGGAGTAATGGCCAGCCGAGAAGGAGATATGTGGCTCTCCTCAACCCTACTGATGGCTCCCCCTTCTTCACCACCTCTATGGGGTGGCTTCAGCCCTGAATCCGGGCTCCTCGGGGCGCTCCAGCAGTGATCACTGATCAAAAACGTGGACAATCGCGATTTCGATCTATCACCGAAGAAGCCCAAATCGGAAGTTCAGCCACCACATCCCTTTTAAACTCCTTAATATAGGAACACAAAAAAGGCGGAGAGGAGTCATAGGCAAGTCATAAGTTGATTTTATTTTATTTTTAATTGCATTCTTCAAGAATTAGCCCATGATGTCTGTAGAAAACATTAGCCCTTCAAGGAAGAATTTTATTTCAATCCTACTTTTTCAGGGGGAAATAAAGCCACACATACCGACACAAACACTCCAAAACTCTTGATGTTTTTTTTTTCCAAAATTTTTATTAATTTTTAAAAAACAAATATATACAAACAAAACACAAAACATGAAAACATAAAATATCTTTTTTGAAAGCAGCTTGATCCCGGGTTACATCTCTTCGTACAGACATAAATTCAAGGTCATGCTCACTTTTATATACCATTCCATATCTTATTACCATTCTACATTTTCTATATGGCTTCTCCCCTCTTTTCACTCTCTTAATTCTATTTTATTTATTTCATCTCAATTTAAATCATTATGTAGCAGTAGACAAATTACACATAAAGCACTTTTATATTTAACAGAAGTCCCCCAATTCTCCAAAGCTTTGCTTAATACAATATTGTGCAAAACCACGAAATTGCTGAACTAAGGAACTGGAAGTAAGCATGTTTCAGTGAATAAGGATGGGTCTGGAAAATAACAGATATGTACTTCTCCTTTTTCTATAGTTTAACATAAGAAACGCCCCGGGCTAGGCCGAGGTCACGAAATGTATAAAAGCGATGCCCCAGGAAGAGCCAGGGGTTCAGAATTTGCCATTCTAATGCTCTGAACCTTGTGCACAAATAAAAACCTGTATTCTCCAACCTTTCATGGTCTTGTGTCCTGATTTGGAAACAGGATCTGCTGCAGCATTTTATGGCGACTCCGCCGGGACTCGAACCCAGAACCTTTGAATTAGAAGGAGGAGAGGACTGATCACCCTCTCTTAGGTAAAAGTGGGGGGATCTGTCAGGAGTGACTGATGTGAATGACCAAAAAATGCAACGAAAAGCTGAGCTAATGGCAGCAGCTATGATGTGGTCCCCTAAGGGTAGGGGAATTAGGCTGCCGAGGGGCGGCAGACCAGGGTTAGGACGCAACCAGTGCACCCTTTGTAAAAAGGAAGGACATTGGAAGAGTGAATGTCCTGAAAGGAATAAGGAAGAGGGACCAGGTGGAAGAGGAGGGCATTTTCAGAGGGGCCTCCGAAGACCCCTGGGAGGAAGCCAGGGAAGACAAGGTTATAGGAGGGGCAGTTATACAGGTTAGGGAATCTCAACAAGAATGTGGAATTCTTGTAGTTGTTGCAGCTAACTTTCTTGCTGCAGGAGGTAGAGCGAACCCCTAGGGGTGACTCGTAAGGGCATGAAAATACCCTTTAGAGTAGTTATTGAGCCAGTGGAGTGAGGAAAACCTACTCCCCTGGACTAAAAGTTTAAGTAAAAACAGGATGATACATTTAGCCAGAATTCAAATTTCTAAATCAAGAAATTGAAATCAACCCATGCCACATCAAATTTAAAATTATAGTATGTAGAGAGAGATATCAAATATCTTGGACACTTGATTAGTGAAGGGAGTAGAAAAATAACTCCTGCTAGAATTGAGGAAGTAAGAGAGGCTTCAGAAAGTTTTAGAGACTGTTAGGCAATTGAAAAAAATATGGGGAAGTTTCTTAAAACCAGTAACCTTCCTATCCAAATTAATGGACCCTGTAATACTGGGATGGCCAGTATGTATTCAAGCTATTGCCGCCACAGCTCTCTTAGTACAAGAAAGAAGAAACCACACATTTGGGGAGAGGGCTTTGGTGGTTACAACCCAACATAAGATCGGGAACATCCTGCCTCAATGAGCTCAGAGATGGTTGGCCAATTCTTGTATCCTGAAGTATGAGGGAATCCTCACCGAAGACCCTAATTTGGTCCTCTCCATAAGCAATCATGTGAACCTTGCTCAATTCTTGATGAGAGGGGGAATGAGCGAAGGGGACCAACATGATTGTGTAGCACTACTTTATAGATGGAAGTGCCAAAGTAGTGGAAGGGGAGATGAGATGTTGTTGGGGATCCCATACTGTGGGAAGTGGGGGGGTTGCCTAGAACTGAGCTAACAGACAAAATTGTGAGAAAATATATTTTGAATTGTCCCAGTCTCTCTTTTAAGACAGAAAGGGGTCCTTGCACAACCACCACCTTGGACTTTGTTGTACACAAATTTAAGGCAGGATAGTGGGTTTTGATAAAATCCTGGAAGGAACCAACTGTACATTCCTTTTCTATTTAGGACTGAGTAGTTGCCGATGTATTTCCCCAACATAAAATAACAACCACGGAACAAATCCCACTGCTAAATTCACCTGGTCTTATAATTGTCTTGAGACTAGTGTAAATACTGAATGTTTGGATGGTGGAAGTTGGGAAATTACATGTGAGGACTTTCAATAGAAGGGAAGGAGAGAAACTTTGTATGTGGCCAAAGTGGCCTACGAACAATTTAGGAACCTTGAAAAAGCAACACAACCAGAACCAAGACCAACAGTGTGATTGCAACTAGCCCCTAATGAATCGGAAAAGCTAACTCCAGTATCAATAGCCAGAGTTGGGACATGAATATTAATTTCTAAAGCAAAAGATAAGAATTTAGAATAAATGTTGAGTTTAAAATATAACTAGTAGAAATATAAGCACTCTATGCAACTTATTACAAGCAAACACATTTTTTGCAGAGAGATAGATATATCTTACTGCAAGTCAGCTAGGTGTCAAAAGAACCTTAACACCGTGCAACAGGAAGGGAGGAAGAAATTGTCTGAAATAGCTTCAACGAGACATTTGTGTGTTTTGCGTACGTGTGTGTGGAATCAAATATGGGAGATTAATGGAATCCAACAATTTTGGGTTGTGGGTGGCTATTGTGTTTTGCCCAATGGGACTGGACTGAATGAAGTTCTAATAAAAAAGAAAAATGCGTGACTAGCAGTGACGTGTATTATTGTAAGAATCATGAAGCAAATAATAGCAACTGGACTACCCCAGAAGTTATGTATAGGGAATGTGGAAAAATATGCCTATACTAGCCTCCCCACTGGGTGGGTTGGACCCTGTGTCATGAGATTCATAAAGCGATACAGGGGAATCCCTATCGAAGGAATTAATGATACCAGTGATGCCCCTGAATGCTTGAGACTCTGGAAGGGGCCTACCCGTAGGTGGAGGATAGCACTCTGGGAGCTAATGGACATACCATTAAATTTGACGACAAACTTAAAGGAGGTGACTGCAGTCTTGGGAACCTAGCAAAAGAAAAGTGTGGAAAGTACCATTGTGCAAAACCAGCTAGCCCTAATAAAAATTTTGGAGCGTAGCAAATTGGGTTAAACAAAGTCTGCTGTATTAGGATTCCGGGTTCTAATGTTTCTTTCCTGTTTGATTCCCTTTCTAAGAGATATAGTACTATCAAAGTTTAAAGAATCAAAAGTAATAGGAGGAATTAGGTTATCTCCTTTTGAAATGATGTTTGGAAGGCCGCTGTCATAGGTACTAGTTTGAGAAATCATATAGGGGATTTAAGTCAGTTAGGGGATTCATGGGTCAGTCTGATGAGTGATACGCTTGAAGAAGCGCCCGCTATAACTGCCCTACCGGCAATGGGCAGGCAACATACGGGGCAGAAAAGGCCTTACTGGTGTCACTCCGGAAGCTGACCCTCTACGTACGGCTGAAAATAAGAACAAGTGAGACAGATGTTAGTGTGTTAGGGATAGTGTGTATGGTGGAAAGATATATTCTTTTGAATTCTTTTAAAGGATTTTATGTATCAAAAAGGGGGTTGGACTAGATGACCTAGAGGGGTCCCGAATTTTAAAAGCTGATATGTTTAAAGTGCTTATCCGAGTTGAAGAAACCACAACATGTTTCTTGCTCAGTTGCCTAGCTAACAGCTTCCTGTTCAGTTTGGTTAAACTTCCCTGTTTTGATGGAATACCTAAACCGCAGATATGCTTCGCAAGGGGAACAAACTTTAAAGGAAGTTCGTTTTTCCAACTTAGACTCATCTGAGAAGGATTTGTAATTGCCTACTTTTGCAACAGCATTAATCTTTGTCAGAACAATCTCCAATAGTCTTTCTGTGTTCGTAGAGAAGAAGGCTACTGGCTAAGGCTATGGCTTTATGGGAACATGAGAGATTGAATACAGTTGAAGATTATTTCCCTATGTGTGAAACTCCACAGTAATCAGTAGATTTGAGTGTCGTTTAAAAGGGGGGAATGTAGCAAGAGAAAAATAACACACAAAGCACTTTTATATTGAACAGAAGTCCCCCAATTCTCCAAAGCTTTGCTTAATACAATATTGTGCAAAACCACGAAATTGCTGAACTAAGGAACTGGAAGTAAGCATGTTTCAGTGAATAAGGATGGGTCTGGAAAATAACAGATATGTACTTCTCCTTTTTCTATAGTTTAACATAAGAAATGCCCCAGGCTAGGCCAAGGTTATGAAATGTATAAAAGTGATGCCTCAGGAAGGGCCTGGGGTTCAGAATTTGCCATTCTAATGCTCTGAACCTTGTGCACAAATAAAAACCTGTATTCTCCAACCTTTCGTGGTCTTGTGTCCTGATTTGGAAACAGGATCTGCTGCAACAATTATACTTATATCCTTTGTCTGTCCTGTTTCAGCTGTCTATTACCTTTTCTCATTGACACAAAATTTCTCCTGTAATCACTGATTGGAGTATGACGCCTTTATATCTTTCCCCTAAATTTAACACTTAATATAATACATGACTTTCATTTGGATTCTGCTTAGTACATTCTAAAGCTACACACTATATTTTAAGAAAAGAAAAAATTATAAATATATAATATAATTAAAACAACAATCCATACCAATTGAACTCTATCATTAAAAGTAATATTCATTTAAATCTTAAACATTTTACACATTCCTTTTCAAATAGGTATCATGCTTCTCATTTCACATATATTTTAAAACATTATGTAATTAAAATGTTCCCGTTCCTTCTTAATTCAATTCTCTCATATTTCATTTCATTTATTTTGTTCCCCCCAAAAAGAAAAAAGTTTCACTAAATTACATTGAATATTTTATCCCATTTTATAATAATATATTGTTCCAATTTTCTAACATTATTTCTAATACAAGTACAACAATACAGTCTTATGTATCTTTGCAAAATCTCTTTTTCAGTTATATTTTTACCCATTATCTCTAAATAAATCCTGTTTCTTTACATCTTGTTTCAAACCTTTGTAGCTTCTTTTCCCTTCCTTCCTCCCTTGTTTCTTCAGTCTGCCCTTTTTACCCCCTTGTCTCTCCATTTCCATTTCCCTCTTCTGTATTCTTCTTTTCTGTTGCTTTCTGACATTATATCCATTTTTCACCTTATTTTTCCCTTTTTTGGTTGTTTTTTTAGGTCTTAAATTCTCCATTCGCTTTCCCCTCTTTCCCCTTTCTTCCCCAGATACTTGTTCATTAAAGATGGCTTCTTTGTCCCAATCTTCTTGTTCTTGTAGTTTCTCATAGGTAGAAATCACCATTTCTAAAAAATGAAAAACAGAGCCAAAAGAGCCCTTCCCTTCTTGTTCCTCTTCTTTATATTTTTTGAATTCCATTTTCAATTCATCCACGAGTGATGCCATTGTAGATTTTTTTTTAAACAACCACCCAAGTATTTTAATCATTGAAATATAATTTCCAAAAGTCCCAAAGTCACCAAGCAGTCCATGTACACACAAGCTATTTCATTTAAAACTTTCTTCTTTTTTAACTTTGTCTTCCTGGGGTTACAATTCAGTTACAGTTCCAATTAAAATGTATCTTTTAGAGGTCTTGTTACAGTTTAACTTTCAATTCTTTTAAATTCCAAGGATTCTCCTCCAGCCAAATCTTACTCTTTAATCTTTTCCTCTCCCTTCCCACTTACAGCAAAAAAAAGTTTTTTCAGTGTTCAGAAATCTTTAATGTTCCCTTGGCTTTAATTTTCAGTTTAATTACCTGCTGATGCCAAAGCGGGTTTTTCCAATTTCTTTCATCTGCTGTCACCGTAAGGAAGGAGAGTGAGAAAAACAAACTTTCCCTTTTCACTTTCACTCGCCGCCTTCAGATCTTCTTTGGGAGCGATGTATCTTTTTTAAAAATTTAAGTTCCAGGATATCTTGAATGTTGTTTCTTATCCAGGCCAGCCAAAACTTTCACTTCTTAACTTCCGCCTGCACATTCTTTTCCGGATGAGTGCTTCTTTGTGGCGGCCATTTCTGACCGCCGCTCTACTGCCTTCGAAAATGGGAGTTAAGCCAGCTGGGGAGGAAAGGTGCGGCTTTCCTGAACCCTGCTGGGGTCTCCCCTGTCTTCAGTCACCTCTACATGGTGACTTAGCCCTGAAGACAGGTGGCTCGGGGCACTCCAGCGGCGAGCACAGGCAGAAACCGTGCACGATCGCGGATTCCTGCCTGCCCCGAAGCGCTGCAAACCAGAACTCTCCAAAACTCTTGATGTTTAAAAATGATCTTTTGCCATTAAACTTCAGCTATGCCATCTTCAACTGCTTTGACTATGTTAAAAATAGAAGTGGGGATATCTGGAGCCCATAGATGTGGCTTATCCAATCTTGGTTAAAAGCCTTCTCTTTTCCATCACTGTTCTAACAATTGAATTTGGAGAGAAGGGACATCACTTAAAGCTCTTTTTAGGTAAGGAATCAACATTTCAAATGTACCCCTTTCACCTTAATATTTCAGCATCAGAATCATTACAGATTTTGGTTGGTTGTCAGAAAAAAAGGTCCTAATATTAAAAACAGTTCATCAAAAGAACACAGAATTATGGAAGGGATGGACTCTGATTGCTGGAGACCTTGGATTGTCTTCTGTTAGGAATGCAGGCGGGTTGGTGATCCGTGGTGGCAAGTGGTTAGCATTCTGTATTGCAGGCAAACGCTTCTCACAACCTGGAGTTCGACCCTGATGGAATTCAAGGTTGTTGATTCAGACTTCCATCTTTCCAAGGTCAGTAAAATGAGGACCCAGATTGTTGGGGCAATATGCTGACTCTGTAAACAGCTTAGAGAGGGCTGTAAAGCACTATAAAGCGGTGTATAAGTGTAAGTGCTATTGCTATGATCTCACATTTCTCCTGTAATCCTTAGATGCTATGATTTTATGATGGTCTCACTCCATTACTTCATCTCTTCCATTTATTCATTTTTTTTATTTTGCAATCTTTCCTCTGTTTCCAGCAGTATTTTTTGGTTCACACAGGAAGCTTAACCAAATCAGTTAAAGTTATGATGGCCACATCTGTATAATGTGCTAGATGGGGGTGGGGCAACTTATCATGTTGTATGAACCCAACCCAATTAGTTTCCATTCAGTATACCGTGAAACCCATCAAATACTTAATTCAGTCACCAGATTAACTAGCCACATTACATTAATGCAAAGGGTGTTTTTTTTCAACTCTTCCAATTATAGATAGTCCTCAACTTACAACCATAATAGGGATCAGAATTTCTGTTGCTAAGCACAGTGGTTGTTAAATGAGTCATGCCTAATTATTATCATTTTTGGCGTGGTTGTTAAGCAAATCATCACAGTTGTTAGATGAATCATTCAATCATTAAGCAAATCCAGCTTCTTCCATTGACTCTTTGTTGGAAGCCAGTTGGGAAGGTTGCAAATGGCGAGGACATGATTTCAGGGCTCTTTATCCATCATAAGTACATGCTGGTTGCCAAGCAACCAAATTTTGATCACATGACTATGGGGATGCTGCAAAACAAGAGTCAAGAGTCATTTTTTTCAGTGCTGCAACTTCAAAGGAATGGTTGTAAATTGAGGATTTTCCCTCTTTTCCATACTGATATTCATACTGATTTTAGTTCAACATTGAATTTGCTAAAGCTTTCTATATCTCATGTAAGAATGAGGAAATCTTCCTGAAGCCCAAGGAAATGGATCCATTGTTGTTGCCCTTTATTATGTAATTTTCAATGAGTGGAGTGATGTCATGCAGTGGGCAATTTAAACCATACTTTGCAGAACTTTACGGGAAATCCTGCACAAGCTTTCTCCATCCTGATAATTCAGTGAATTAGAAAAATAAAGCCTTTAGAAGGTCAATGGGTGTCCAAATTGTCCTTTTAGATGGTTTTAATACTCTTTCCCCTTTTCATTACATGTGCATTATGAAATCAAGGAGACTTAGATGCCCTTGTATTCAACTCCAACCAGATGTTCTACCTTTCACCCATTCAGTTCCTGGGGGTTTCAAAGATACATCCACTGGTTTACCAATGACTTATTCTTGTGTTTTACAGCTTTCCACTCTGGTCAACATGTGATTTCCTGGTAATGGTTTGGCTCCATATTAGTTCCATATGAAACCAGTATGTAGGCAAACAGAGCTGAAATATTCTTTAAGTTCTGGAAAACTATGATCCTGTTTCCCAGAACTTAAAGAATATTACAACTCTGTTTGTATACATACTGGTTTAATACAATGTTAATACGCAGCCAGACCATATTCAGACCAGAATCATATTTAGACCAGGATTATATTTAGAACAACTTAGGGAAATGTTTCCCTTATTCACTGGAGTATAAAAAAGGCAGGAGATACAACACCATCATACTTACAGGATACTGTTATTATAGTGTTGCTCAATAAAGTTTGGTTCTAGTCTTGTGGAATCTGTTGCTGTTGACCTTCTGGTTGAATCTATCTAGTTAGGCCTTCAATCTGGCTCTTAGGGAACATCCTGTATTCTCCCTTCTGCCCTTATCCATCCACAGTTGGGTAACAATACCAGGTTATTTTCTGGCCCCCAATCTCTGTATTAGCTATTTGATAAACTCCTTCACAAGTATGGTCTCCATACCTACGTTGGGTAACAGTCATTCTATTTGCAGACAGACACAAAGGACAAGCTTATCATCAACTCTGAGTACTCTAAAGTTTGGGTGTTTTCAGGTCTTTTCCTTCCCAATCTTGAGCATTCTTCCAGAATTATTTGAATGGGCTGGCTATTAAGGATGTAAAGTGATTTACATCCTTAATAATAAAGATAATATATTGTGGGCGTGCATCCACATGTACCTGGGTATACAAATACTGTACCCAGATGGTTGGAAGGAAAATAGAGAGAAATGTGTCAGTGAAGAAACAAAAGGCAAAAACATGGGAAAAAATGAAAGCAAAATATTATAGTTAGATAGGTTTTCTCAACGTTATCAACTTTAAGACACATGGACTTCAACTCCCAGAATTCCCAAGCCAACCATGCTGGCTGGGGAATTCTGGGAATTGGAGTTCACATGTCTTAAAGTTGCCAAGTTGAGAAAGCATGGATTAACTATGTAGTTTTAAATAAAGGCACATAGTGATACACTCAAGGCTCAGATTGATAATCTTGGCTTGGCTTAGTGCCTAGATTTAAATTCTCATCCATGCCTTTTTATGAAAGGATAATGTCTGTGTAATGACCCCGCTCCCATCTTCTCAAGTGTCCCGTATTTATCAGCAAGATTAAGTTCTCTTTTCCCTGGCAGCTATATCAATCCATTCTTCAGTTGATTCATTTACTGTGCTTCCTCCTTCTGCCTTCATTCTCCTTCTGGGTTCTCAACAGCCAATAAGTTGAATCAAACCTTCATGTTCTCCGTTTGACACATAATAGGTGGAAATGGATTCGAGATAAGCGTCAAAAACACAGAGACGTTGTATTGTTTTTTTTGTTTTGTCTTGTTTTGTTTCTATTGCTAAAGTACTTAAAATATTCCAGTACAGTGCATTCCCTGGAGTTTTCTCGGTTTGTGATGCTTTTAAAAATAGCTTGATCAAAGCAGTTAAAATGTGAGGGGAGGGCTGTCTTTTCTCATCTGCTGATTTTATGCAAAAAAGAAAAGATATTTTTCTTTCCCTATGTCTATATTCCTTTTCAATTCAAATAAGCAAAAAGGCTATGACTATGATGAAGTCAACCCACTTCTGAAAGTCATGTTGGATTGGTTCAGACTGTTGTCATTCAAACAGTTGGAGAAATAATTTAAATATTGCAAGGAGGCAGTTTTGATCAATGTGCAGCATTCTTGCATTCCTGGGTGCTTGATCAGGCAAACTTAATTTGTATGAAAATCATGTTTCCAGATTTAACTTTTTACTTAAAAGGCAGAGCAGAAATCAGTACCCTGAATAATAAAAACTGTGAGCATCATTAATGCTCCATCTTGGGCCAGAGTAGAACCTATAGAACATGTCAGAGAAGGCAATATTGTACCAGAAGCAGAGGTGCTATTCAGCCGGTTCGCACCTACTCGAGCGAACTGGTAGCAAGAATTTGGTGTGGGTCGCCGAACCAGTAGCCACATCTAGCTGGCCACGCCTCCAACCCGGTCACCTGGTTTCCGCTCACTCGCTTGCCCCGCCTGCCCGATGCTCACTGCCCCAGTTTAAAGGAGGACTGCTCCTCCACCCTAGCCATGCATTTTAAAGCAGCCACTTGAAAACACATGACTGTGGGTGGAACAGTGGTCCGTTAACCTGCAAAACTGTTCCAAGGCTGGATTCTTCATGGACACTAGAAGTATTGCTTCCCCTTGTGAGTAAAGTGCCTGGAGTGAGAGGGAAAGAACACTGGGGTGCGGGGGGGAATCCAGCCATGGGGAAATTTGCAGGAACTGCAAAAGCAAGTCCGTTTACCTGCAGAACTTCTCTAATGCTGGATTCACTTCCCTTTGTGAGTAAAGTGCCTGGAGAGAGAGGGAATGAAGGCTGACAGGGGTGGCTGGGTGTTTGAAAGAGAGAGAGAGAGAGAAGAAAATAAAGAAAGAAAGAAAGAAAGAAAGAAAGAAAGAAAGAAAGAAAGAAAGAAAGAAAGAAAGAAAGAAAGAAAGAAAGAAAGAAATGTTTCTTTTTTATTTTTCTTATATGTATCCATGTATTCATAACTATGTTTTTACTTATACCTACTATCGTGTAAGCAGTCGACAAACCAAATAAATTAAATAAATTAAAAGAAAGAAAACAAGAAAAAAAGGAAGAAAGGGGAAGGGAGAGAAAGAAAGAGGAAGAAGGAGAAAGAAAGAAAGAAAGAAAGAAAGAAAGAAAGAAAGAAAGAAAGAAAGAAAGAAAGAAAGAAAGAAAGAAAGAAAGAGAAAGAAATAGGGAAAGAGAGAGAATGTGTGGTGTGTATGAGAGAGAGAGAGAAAGGAAGGAAGGGAGAGAAAGTCAGAAAGAGAGAAAGAAAGAGAAAGAAAGAAAAAAAAAAGGAACCGAGAGATAGAGACAGATAAAACTCTGTGCTATTATTTTTAATTTTTCCATTGCTTATCATGTGTTAATATTTTACACTGTCCCTACACCTAGAGTGATTTTTCTGCCTTTCTTTTGCCCAGGGCTACCACACATTTTTCAGGGTTTACTTGCATTCAACGTCTATAGTCCAGAGCATAAATACACATGTGTTTAACAAGAGTTGAAAGGGACCTTGGAGGTCTTCTAGTCCAACCCCCAGCTCAGGCAAGAAAACTGAGGATGCCAAACTCTGAGTAGAAATCCTGGGAAAGGTGTCAGAATAACACTTAGAAGGGACTTTTGGAGGAACCCTATATATACCATTTCAGAGAAATGGCTGTCCAGTCTTTTCTTAAAAACTTCCAGTGATTGAGCACCCAGAACTTCTGGGGACAGGCAGTTCCACTGGTTAATTGTTCTCACTCACAGGAAGTTTCTCCTTAGTTTTAGGTTGCTTCTCTCTGTTCAGTTTCCACCCATTGCTTCTTGTTTGCATTCTGCTTCTTTGGAAAATAGATTCCCCCACGCCTTTCTTTGTGGCAGCCCCCTTAAAAGCCTGTTGCCTATCACACTCTTGAGTAAAGCATGTGAGCCATTTCCTCCTTTTGGTGGTCCATGAAAATACATCTATAGTATGCAGATAATAAAGTCAAAAAAGGTGAACAACATTTTTACAGAACTATAGATAAATTGAGGCTGGTTGTGACAAGGAATGGCTGGGAGGGGAGGGGCCAGCTGAGGCACCCCTTGATCTGAGTGACATTGAGTTGGCCACGCCCACCCAGTCACATGACCACCAAGCCACCCACCCAGAGTAAATGACCACTAAGCCATGCCCACCAATTAAGCCACGCCCACAGAACCAGTAGTAAAAAAAATTGAATTCCACCACTGACCAGAAGGCCTATTTGTCTGACCTGATCAGATGGCCATTTTGTGTGGGTCTATATCATTGATTGTTGACTTGAGGTCCTCCAGCCAAACTTTTATTGCTTTTAATTTCAGAAGTCTTCTGGAAGCCAGCTATTCAGCCCTGTGGCAAGGCAGGTAGACAACAAGTTGTCCAAAAAATAGATAAATGGGATAGGAAGGGTTAAGTGGACATTTCAGGGTGATCCTGCTCCTGCCCACTGTTTAATTAAGCTTCAGCTACCATTGACAAGCATCCATTTATGCATTTCATCTATCACCATAGAACATAGAATCATTGAATTGGATGGGACTTCGGTGTCTTCTGCTCCAACCCACTACTCATGGTCAAAGTTTTATACCATCCTGATCAAATAGTTGTGCGGCCTATTCTTGAAAACCTCCAGTGATGGGGCACCCACAATTCCAGAAGACAAGCTATCCCACTGATCATTCTCATTGTCAGATGATTTTTCCTTACTTCTAGGGTGGACAGCTCTTTAATGATCTTCCTTCAGTTACTTCTTGTCCTGCCCTCAGGTACTTTGGAGAATAGATTGATCCCCTCCAATATTTGTCACTTCAAATATTGGAAGGCTGCTAATCATGTCTTGCCTAGTACTTTCCTTCAATAGGTTAGACATGTCTAGTTCCCTTAACTGCTCCTCAGTTTAGTCTCCAGACCCCTTATCATCATTATCAGGTCTGATAAAGGGATCAGATCCGCCCCATCTGATCCCTTAGGAAAGAAAGACTCCCTAACTCCACTGGGTTGAAGTGATAGGTCCTTTTACTAAAATAGGTTGGTTGCAGTAGAGTCAGGGTAGAACTAGATTTCCCATACTCAAAAGATATAGAAACTTTCCCCACATCCCAGCCCTCCCCACACGACCAGTCTGTCAACAAGAGTTTGCCTTGGTGCTTTGAGAACGCGGAGGGGTTTAGGGTAATCCACATTCTTTCTCAAGGTGCATGACCTTAAATGCTGGCACAAACTGAGCTTCCCTGCTCTTTTGTCAAGCTATCATTCGCACTCCCAATTTTCCATCTGTGGAAAATTCCTCTCCCTCCTTCTAGCTTTTGATTGCAGGATGCCAGCAAGGTACCAAGCTAAAGATGGCAGACCTGACAGTTGCTCTTGCCTGCATTCTTTCCAGGATTTCAACATTTTTTTTCTGTATCATGATGGCCAGAACTGTATGCAGTATTCTACATACGGCCTCACACCCACACAGATGTCATACATACCCACTAGAATGCAAAGGGCTAAAGAGGGATGGAAAATTTGGTGCCCAGTCACTATAAGCAGTTCCAGACAACAAACAGGGTATGGGAGGTTTTTTGTGGCCCATAAGTTTCCTTCCTGATTTGTCTAGATAACTCTCTGGAGGAACTAAAAGGAACCTTTAAAAAAAAGGTGATTCCCTACCTTGTAGAAAAAAAATATTTTTTTCCTCCAAAAAGAGATGGAAATGGAAAGCAATGCGCCAAGTTGGAATCCCGAAGGTTTTTAATTCAGTTTTAGATCTAATTTTAAAAAAAGAAAAGATACTCCTTTTTAGTTGGCATCTCCAACGGGTGCTGTAAAGGCCAAGTCCAACAAAGTCCCTGTTTTCTACCTCTGGCTCTTATCAGTCACGCAACTGTATTTACAGAAGATTCCCAGACACCCCCTTTCCCCCAGTTTCTGAGGGCAAACATAGAGTTTGGGCCAAGTTCCTTATTTTCACATGTGAAGCCAGGGCCCCCAGCCTGCCTCTTGAGGCCCGCAGCTCACCTATGGAAACATCGCACTGCAGAAACGAACGGGTCTGTGTTATTCTTGGAGAGCAAAGAGAGATTGCTGGAGCACTGGAGTGAGGCCCTTCCCAGCAAGGTCGAACCCTGTCATAACATTCAAACAATAAAAAGGCAAGGGATGGCTGCAGAGCAACCAATTTGGCAGGAGGAGGACTGCCCTGGGCAGGAGTTGTTGTAAGCAAAACGGTCCCCTTAATCTTGTTTTCCACCTTGTTGGAACCAGTTGGTTAATAAAGGAAAAGAGAAAAGAAAGCCATCAATACATCCCCTCCTCAATCACCGATTCTGCCAATGAAAATATTCACTCCAAGACAGCGTGAAAAACAGAGTGAAGCTAATATATGTATCAACTCTCCCCATCAGTTTGGCCAAAAACCTCGGAGGTGTCTGTTACATCACCTTTTCACCGGGAACTTCCTCCACCTTCATTATGCCCTGCAATCATTCACAGGTCATTAAAATACAACCTTAAAGACTTCCCTCTGGCCAGACTGTGCTTTCCCGGGTTCCCAGTCATGCACAGGAGAGTCAGGAAATCACAGTTTATACCACGATCACCTTTACGACTGGGAAACTAGATCCAAATGGGTTTGGAGCAGATCCAACTTTTTGTCATTCATGATCTGGGAATCATCTGAATGATGTGGCCAAATAATCTTTTTTTTTCCTTTCTTTTTTCCTCGCCTTGTGCAGAGTTTTCAATAGCTGGATGTTTTCCAGAAGGTGAGAGTTATTTGCAAATAACATTTCCTCTCCTTACTTTTCAACCTCCTTGCTGCTTAATTTCAGGGCAAACACTTTGATTGGCTTCATCCTGCCCTGCTGCTCATTTTCATTAATTTTACAGTAACTCAATTAGAATCAGGAGCTCAGCAATCAAAGAGGAAATGCCAAACAACTCCGTTATAGCGGAGCACAGTAACTTACCTTCTGTTCGTTTATTTATTTTTAAGAAAAGGAAGGAATGAAAAGGAAACTCGCTCGCCAAGCCTCAGTTTTTGGAATAGCGTTTATTTCCAAAAAAGGTCTTGGATCCAACAGCAATAGCACAGGCTTATATACCGCTTCACAGTGCTTTACTAAGGCTTATATACCGCTTCACAGTGCTTTACTAAGCCCTCTCTAAGCAGTTTACAGAATCAGTATATTTTCCCCATCAATCTGGGTGAGGATTTTACTGACCTTTGAAGGATGAAGGATGAGTCACCCTGGCTGGTGAGGACTGAACTCCTGGCAGTCAGCAGAATTAGCCTGCAATACTGCATTCTAACCACTGCACCACCATGGCTTTTGGCAATAACTGCCCCACATATAATTTTAAAAGATGTAAACAGACATTGGCTGAAGCCTGGTGCTTCTCTGCTAGAAAAAAAACCCAAGCATACCAATAAAGAATATTTGTAGCTCGGGGTTTGGTGTTCTCTAAGTTTGGTTGTTTTCTTGCAGATGTTTCATGACTCAACTAGGTAACATCATCAGTGCATTTGTATATAAATAGAGAGCAGACCCAACCCCCTTCTAGCACTGATGATGTTGCCTAGCTTGGGTAATGAAACATCTGCAAGAATAAGCAAGCTCATAGAGCACCAAGGACCCCTCAAAAGCAACATAGATATGAGTGGGGAGAGTAAAAACAGCATCTGCAGCTATTAGAAATGGCTGGGAACAGCCTCACCAATGAATACGATTGGGATCCCTGTATGGGATAAGCATTCTCGGATGTCTCCAAAAATACTGCTCATATTTATTTTATTTATTAAACAAATTTATATAGCTGCCCAACTCACACATAGGTGATTCAGGGCAGCTTACAAAATTTAAAAAAAGATCTACCATATAATAAAAATCCCTTAGGGCAGCAAGAACATAGCACTAGCAATAGCGCTTAACTTATATACCACTTTATAGTGCTTTACAGCCCTCGTATTGGTTTACAGAATCAGCATATTGCCCCAACGATCTGGGTCTTCATTTTACCCACCTCAGAAGGATGGAAAACAGATTCAACCTTGAGCTCCGTGAGATTTGAACTGCCAAAGTGCAGGCGGCCAGCAGGCAGCAGAAGTAGCCTGCAGTACTGCATTCTAACCACTGAGCCACCACAGCTCTGATCATGATCAGTTCGGTTTCCATTTCTGGTCCTGAGGCTGCCCACAATTTCACATTTTTAGGGCCTTTTGGAAAAGCAACCAGGTGGGGCCAACCATACTTTTGGCGGTGAGGAATGATGTTCTATGGAGAAGGGAACACCACAAAGAAGGCCCTTTTCACAGCTCCACCAGATGTACCTTCCTAATTGACAGGTTCTGTAACATGTGCCTCTAAATTACATAAATAAATTGCATGAAAATGTAGAATGAGAAGGGAGGGCAGAGGAAGGTAGGGGGAGCAAAAAATATTCAAATGTATCCCTCCCTCAGTTTGAGCTATACTGGTTTGCATAGGTGACAATATGCTATATTTTCTTCTCATTATATTTATTTGCCTGATTTTGGCTCACATCTGTTAGGTTGGTTGGACTGAGGGTGAGGGTCCTATCTACAGCCATCAAATAAACTCCATGCTCAAATTATGGGTCTCAACTTAACATCTGAACCATCAAACCCACCAAACCATACTGACACTTCTAGGTCTGGTTTCATTTAGCCATGGGAGATTATGTTTTCTCATCAACGACGCAACTAAAACTAATAGCACAGCTGTATGGGGAAATTGCTTAGGATTATCCTTTTTTGAAACCCACCCACCCCACAAACAATCCACCTATTTCTTCTCAGATGGGAAAGAAAGCACTTGAAATTTGAAATGACTGAATGCATGGAAAAGGAAAGCTAACAGTATAATGTGAATCATTTGGACTCCTAATGCTCTAAATTTCATATTCTCTCTTTTTTCTTTCTGAGGATTAGCTTTGTGTATCTTTTATTATAATTCTTTGACCCAGTTGGGAATGCCTGTTCTTTTTTTCCTGCAATTCAAAGTTTATGACAAAGCTTACAAGGGCTTTTGTGCTATAAAGTCAGGGATAAAGTCCTCAACAGTGTGCTGTCCATTCTTTCTGGAATCGTCAGGAAACACTTTAGTGATAAGGCAAAAAGAACAGGAGAAAATTGAACAAAGCATCCCACCACAAGGCTATTCAACTGGGAAATAGCACATGCAGGATGACGAAATCTCTATTTATCCCCAAACTCAGCAGGCGGAACTGAGAAAGCTTTGTGCCAGGAACCCAGAAATCCTCTTTATAACACTAGAGGAAGCAAACTTTGGGGGCTGACAAACCCTTTTGGAAGGCTGAGATCATATTGAGTTCCTCTCACAAAATGGCTGCTGTTAGGCCCAACCTAAGACTCCCCTTAATCCCAACACTTTCATCGCCTTATCCCGAGACCCCAAATGGGTATGTAATCTAAGCCAAGGATCTGCAACCTTGGCAACTTCAAGACTTGTAGACTTCAACTCTCAGAATTCCTCAGCCAGTCATGCTGGCTGAGGAATTCTGGGAGTTGAAGTCCACAAGTCATAAAGTTGTCAAGGTTGGAGACCCCTGTTCTAAGCCACACATCATGTTGATTTTCTACAAACATCCATAGGGAATGCATGTGAGACCCCAAAACTTTCATAGAAATAAAGAATTCCTCTCCAAATTTAAAACATCTATTAAAATGTTCCAAGGAAGCAAGTGGAAAGTGGGAGGTGGAGAGTTTTGGCATTATCAGGCCTGCTTGTGAGCTCCTGAGAAGTTGCCTTTGGCCAACGACAGCTAAAAACAGAATGTGGAGCTAAATTAGCTGGATCTCTTGGGCAATTCTTACATATTTTCTGTGTTCTTTCTCATACAGCATTTTGCTGTAGCCCCTATTTTTAAACCCTTCATTCCTCCTACCTCATTCCCACCCAATCTCATGTCTTATGACCTAGGAGTGAGCATTCCAGAAATTGCAACTACCAAAACATTTTGCATAATTGTTTATTTAGCCTTTAACATACACCCAGGAAGTAACTTTCTTCTCTCTGAAACTGATGTGCGGACTGAAAATTACATGTAATAGAGTAAGATAGACTTACAAGCTCAGGGGTTTCAAGGGAATGGGATCCTTTGAACTGGATTTTTGTACCATGCCATCCTAAACTGGCTTGTTTTGTCTTGGATGGATATGTCCCGTGAAACCAATTATTGTGCTAAAAACAGAGTTATTCAGTGGGAAGTGTCAACATCTGCGAAAATGGTAGGTTCAGCATCCTGATCAAAGTCCTTTTCTACACATGTACAAGTAAGATTGAGCTTCTATCCATCATGTTGGAGGTTTTGATCATCCCTGCGGACACCTCTATTTATAGATGACAATTTACTTAAGCAAATTGTGAGTTCTGTTGTTTTTATTTAACATCATAGTTTCACTAAAACATGGCTTTGGATGGCAGTAAGATATCTTTAGGGGAAATTGTTTCTATTATATTTTTTGAAATGTTTCAGTCTTGATGGATTTGAAGGGTTCCAAGCAAGATTTTAAATTTGGCCTTAATTTTGCTTAGGCGGGGAGGGCTGGGGGGGGAAAGAAAGATAACTAAACAATTGCCATCACAAAGCTCACATGTTCCGCTGGATTTTAACCATGCAATCTTGTGGGCTGAAAATTGAGACTAGGGTCTTCCCTGTGACCAGAAGGTCAATCTTCAACCCATTTCTGTCCTGGTGCAATGTCAGGAATCTACCCACTCTATAAAGCAAGCAGTTTGACTCAACATCAAGCATATTCCTATGTCTCCACTGCTTGGGATCGGCATCCCAAATCCGGTTCCATTATCTTCAGACCAGTGTTCCTCAATGTCAACAACTTGAAAATATGTGGAGTTGCCAGAATTCCCCAGCCAACATGTCCATGTATCTTCCATTCACCAAAGTTGGGAAACACTGTGCTAGAAGTGCACACCAGACTCACTCACGCACCACAGCACGTTGCATGGCTGCAATGTCCAGCCAGCCAGCCAATGACCAAAGCTGGGCAGGCTGGTTTTAGCATCACCACGAGCCAACAGCTACTCTGTTTTGATTAAGGCCTGGGGACATAATCTATTATTAATCTATGACTGATATATTCTGGATGGGCAAGTAGCAGACCTCCTGGGTAGCTGCAGTCTGATTCATTCCTAACAGCCATCCCTGGACTATGGCAGATGAAATATTGCAGTAGCCAGAAGCCGGGCAGCAGGTGTTCAGCTCTCTGAGATCACTTGAATCCATCCTGCAGAAGAGCTGTGGGATTTACCAACTTCTTCTCCCCTTCCAAAAATGGTATGTATCATTCTAAATTCAAAAAAAAGCTAAATCCCAATCTGGCTTTCCATTTGCATCCTAGATCCTTAGTGACATTCACTTTGAAATAAATCAGTGAAAAAGTCTTGCATCTAATGTTACTCCAGGCTATGAATTTTTTTCCCCACATGAAACTGCGACTTAAAGGCAAGGCAGAAAGGACAGGGGTTTATGGAAAAAAGTTGAGTGCCACTCACAGAAGGAAAAGGATCTCTCTTACTATCCTGTATCCTTTCTCCATTTGCCCCTAATAATGGCACAGACCTGCTCTGAAAAAACAAATACTTGATTTATTATGCATTCTACCCTCGAATGCTGATTGTCTGACCACAATAAAAGTTAATAATTAAGCAGAAACACAGGCAAAAAATCACACAAAACCTATAAAATCAATATACATTGGCCAAATTATTTCACAACCACCACTTACACAAACATAGCATCCCACATCTCTCACTTGATACTCTGCTATCTGACTTGGCTAATAAGAGTTACAACAGGATAGCCCTGTCATCAAAATTTACTAATTGCCATTCTCCACACCTACTTACAACTACTTCACCGAATTATTCAATAGGTAAGATCTTTGGTGCTCTCTGAGCTCGGTTGTTTTCTTGCAGATGTTTCACTACTCAACTAGGTAATATAATCAGTGCTACTGGTAGAAAGGAATGGAGTTTGTTCTATGTTTATACACAAGTGGATTGGCCTATCAGTGTTGTTGAGAATGTTCTTGTTGGAACCTTTTGATTAGGTGGTTGTTACTGTTAGCTTGTTTATCTGAGTTGACAGTTCCTTGATTTGGGCATTGTTTATTGCTTCACTGTTGGTGTAGTATTAATCTTGGTGTTAATCCCTGCTTATCTGCGTGTCGATTGCTTATTGATTACCCAATAAGGAAATTTTCAAATCTCTCTTTAATGCATCCAAAAATTCTAGCCTGGGACTGGAAACCAGACTTGCAAACGAAGTGCAGCAGGACACGATAAGGAATGAAACAAAGCCCTGTCCTATGGATTGATTGATTCATTACATAGACAGGATCCCAAAGGTGCTTTTTCAGAAGCCAACTGGACTTCCTTTGTTTTTCTTTCAAGACATTTTGCTTCTCATCCAAGAAGCTTCTTCAGTTCTCAGTTCTTGAAAAAAAAGAAAAAAAGTCCAGTCGTTTTTTGAAAAAGCACTTTTGGGACAACCATGACCCGGATGATGAAGAATCTCCATATAGGATAATGCCAAAACAGAAAAAGGGACAATCCAAAGACCTTAACATCAAGGACAATATATATCCTTTTTTTCTGCTCAGGAGTTATCTCCATGTCAAACCCATCCCATAAGTGAGGCATGCTGAAGTCATCCCTGGCTATCCCAGTGCTAAAGATGCAGTTTTCCTCTATTTTGAAAGTAAGTCATATCAAAGAATAGTAAGCTTTGAGTGATCTAAAACTTTGGGGGACTGCAGTGAAGGAGACGAGGGGCAGGAGTGGCAATGAGGCAACACATTTTCCATCAGTAGAGTTTTTTGCCCACTCTAGACTGGCTGAATCAGTGGTGGGGCCAGTCTACCAGTTCAATCCAAGAAACTCTGAGAAGCCAGAGAAGGCACCTCATCGGAGTGACAAAAGTTGAGTTAGAGAGAGGCATATTAGAAGCAAATAATCTGCTTCTTTCTAACCCCCCAGGAAATTGACTGTCTCTCCCTCCTTTCATAGCTTTTTCTCCCATGCTCCTTCTCTGCCCTTTCTCCTGACCCTGTGGGAAAGTTGCCCACCCTTCTGCCTTTTCTGGCCGAACTTTCTGGTCACAGTCCCCAGTGGACTTCATGTCCCTCCCTCCCAATTGGATTTCATTTCTGGCAACTAGAAGCAAGAAGCGATAGAGACCCTGACAGAAAAGGAAGCCCCTGCCTAGATTTTGAGTACAAGTTCCAAAGGATGAACTCTTTGGCTGTTGTTTACTCCACCGTAAGTTCATTTACTGTGCAGCAAAGAACAGAATAGTATGTTCCCTTGGGAGGTCTATGTTTAAACTGATTATTATGGAACATCAGAACGTGGCATTTGGGGCTATTGAGCAGCAGCAGCATCTTTCAACTGACATAGACTAATATATAGTTGTTTCTTCGTTTGTATCCAGTCTTTACTATTTGTACAAAAAACTCAAGAAGGAGAATATATCCAACATACCCTCTTCCTATTTCCTCCATAACATCCTTGTGAGGTGGGTTGGGCTGAGAAAGAGAGACTGGCCCCAAACCACCCACCTAGTTTTCATAACTAAGGTGGTACTAGAACACACTGTCTCCCGCTTTCTACAGTAGCTTGGTGCCTTAACCACAAGATCAAACCGACTTCAATTTTTTTTCCTTGCATCTGCTTCATTTGACATTGTAAATTCTGCTGTTGAATTTAACATGTTAACAGATTAACAGAGTTGGAAGGGACCTTGTAGGTCATCTAGTCCAACCCCCCACCCAACCAGACCCTATACCATTTCTGACAAATGGCAGTTCAATATCTTCTTGAAAGTCTCCAGTGATGAAGTTCGCATAACTTTGGTCTACTTTGTCGAATGCTTTGCTGAAGTTTAAGTATAATGTCCGCAGTATTTCGCTGGTCTATTAGTGACTATGTTGAAAAATGAAATAAGATTGGTTTGGCATGATCTGTTTTTAACAAACCCATGCTGACTTCTAGTTATTACTGTACTTGTTTCTAGATGTTGGCAGATCTGGGTTTTTTTTATTATCTTTTCCAGTATTTTCTCAGGTATTGATATTAGGCTGATTGGTCTGTAGTTTCCTGGGTCTGTTTTTTTTTTCCCCTTTTTGAAGATATCAGCTCTTTTCCAGTCCTCTGCTAATTCCCCAGTGCTCCTGGATTTTTGGAAGATGTGGTGCAGTGGTTCTGAGATGACTTCTGCCAGCTCCTATAGAACTCTAATCCATCAGATCCCGGTGATTTGTGTTCATCAAGATCATACAGGTGTTATCTTACCATATTTTGGCTTCTTTTAACTTTTATTTATAAACGCTTATGATAGGATTGTGGAAGATCACACAATTATGTTTCTGTGTTTTGTTACTATCCTGAATGACTTATAGTCCAGAGATATATTTATAGGTAGCCCTAAAGTTACAACTGCAATAGTCATAAGTAATAATGATCATAAAACAGATTGGTCATATGACAAATCCAATTTTATAATAGATTTTTCTGCAGTTTTTGGCAAAATCAAACTGCAGTCAGAGGACTATGACACAGCAAACAGCCCTAACTGCAGTCACTTGATTGTGAGGTGGGGCAATGATTGGAAATTCAGAGCCCTCTTTTCAGGTTGGTCATAATTTTGAACATTCAGTAAATTGAGGACTAACTGCATTCGTTCATCTGGCTTTTGCATAACTTAAAAGATGTGCCAATCATTACGTCTGCAAAAGGGCAACGACACAGCTAGACCTTGATTGTTTGAGGCAGGCTCGGAGCTTAGATGATTTTTTCCAAAAGCTCTCTTTCAATCTGATGAAAAAATATTTGCTTTTCATTGTTTCTTCCAAATGAGAAGAGACTTCTAGTGTCATTCTCCCCCGGAAGAATGAGGGCTGGCAACCTTGCTCATGTTTGGTGGCACATTGGCTAAAATATGGCTGTGAATGGATTCCTTTTCACTGAACCAACCTCTGTTCAAAGATCTCAGCCTCTTCCTTCTACATCTTGCAAGAGAAAGCATTCCCAAAGCATCGGGAATTCTTCCAATCAGACATTTTTTTTCCAGTTGGAAATGTGGGGAGCACTAGAAGGGCAAGTCAGAGAAAACAACAGGATTAGCACTAACTTTCTCTGCCAGTTCCATCAACAAGGTCACCATTGAGACAAATGCAAAATAAATTCTCCCCCAAAAAGTTTTAATATTAAAATTTCCATGTCGGAAGCACTAAGTTTTTCCATGGTGAAAGGATCAACAAGTGACATCACCATTGCCCAGAGGATGCCCACTCGAAGGTCTTCTCATGTCCCCAATAACGAGCTCAGCAAAATGGTACCTATTTATCTACTCACAATTGCATGTTTTTGAACTGCGAGGTCAGCAGGAGCTGGAGCGAATGACAGGAGCTTACCTTGACACATGGTACCACCACTCAGGTTTCAAACGTGAGCTTGCCAATTGTCAACCCAGTGTCCTAACTACCTGAGCTACCATGGTTCGCTCAACCTCTCCTGAAAGTCAGGTAGAAAAGCAGAAAACCAATTTGTAGGAGAACATAAACCAAAGCTTGGTTTCAAAGCAGAGCTTAAAATCATAGGGTTCTCTTAAGATACTTGACATCCCATATTTGACATAATTCTAACTCTAACCATTCCCAGGGAGAGAGTTGAGATGCTCAAAATCTAAAGAGCCTTTATCTTTGCTCAGGCTGAGAAGCAGAGAATACAAATCTTCTGGTCTTTGTGTTGGGAGATCAAATCTACCCTCAGACCCCTTTCTGGAAGGATCCTACGGAAATGTGTCTGGAGGGAGCGACAATGTCAGGATGCAGGAAGTTACCCAGCAATTCTTGAGCGAGCCTTCCTTTAAACTGGGATGTTCACACACATTTGTCAGTGGCTCTTGGCGTGGCACAGCCAGTCCTTTGGGCTCCTGATTGTCTGAGACGAGTTCAGTCACCGCTGTGTTATATTTAACCTGATTCTTCGGTGGCAATGAAAGGGAATTGTTTGGGACCTTCACTTTCCTGGAATGTCAATTGTTGGAAAAGGCTTGATAGAGGCCAACACAATAAGAGGCCCTGGGGTGCAGCTTTCTCCAGAGAAAAGGGGGATAAGAGAAGGCAGGGTGGGAATAATTTTGAAATCTCTTTCCATGGTCCCAATACCCACAAGTATTAGGTAGTCCTGCAGAAGGATGAATGTATATATTTTGGTGTGTTGATTTTGGGGTACTTGATTAAGTTCAATTGTTTTTATTTTCACAGCTGTGCAAATCTATGCAGCCTATTTGTTAAAGGTGAGAATCTTATAAAATCTTCACACTAAAATTTGCAAGAATTTTGACGAACACTTCCCCAGTTGTGTCTTTTTGTATCTTTGCAAATAAATCATCCTGATAAGTTGCATCTTTATGCATTTAAACTGGGGCTAATATTTTTTTTCTAATGTGCTTTTTTTAAAGGGAGCATTGCCAAATTGCTTTACAAAATTCATAAAAGTACAGACTTCAGGAAAGTTCACATTTAATTGCATATAAAATCATTTTCTCTCCCACCCTTGGCTAATGGTGCCCTTGTCTAAATCCACAGTCAGGCCTTTGCTTTTCATGGACTCCTGCCGTTTCCTGTTCACTTAAACTGAATTGCAAAACTGACCTTTCTGAAAATCCAAATGTAACAGTTCTATGTCTTTTCTTAGTAGTTCAATATCTGGAATAACAAATGAGGAACTGCACAGCAACCAGTGACCAGGACAGAAATAGGTCTGATTGCATCTGAAAGTCAAAAATTTCCATCCTGAGAAAATAAAAGGGCTTATTTTCAGGGAGATAGAGAATGGTGTTGTTGTTTTTTTCTGAGACAATGATCTGGCCTTAATCATTTTAAGGATTGCCCTTGAAATCTTTCGTTCTAACCTTTGCTATAATAGAGACTTTGCCTTCAGATTCGTAATGTTTAGTAATGTGTGTGTGTGTTTGTGTAGGTAGTCTTTGACATGACCGCAATTGGAACAGAATTTTAGTTGCTAAGTGATGTGGTCCTTAAACACATCATAACATGACCAGAGCTGATTTTTCAACCATGTTTACTGTGGTTGTTAAGCAAATCATATGGTTGTTAAGCGAATCCAGCTTCCCCAATTAACTTTACTTGTCAGAAGCTGGCTGGGATCTGATCACAAATTGTTCATCAGACATTGCAAGACACTGCAACCATTGTATATGCAAGCCAGCTGCCAAGCATCTGAATTTGATCACATGACCACAGGGGTGGTACAACAATGGAAACTTTGAGGATGGGTCATGTTGTAGATTGAGCAATGAGAGGCTAGACCAGGGCATGGATGCAACAAGACTTTATTTAAGAAATAAAGGACTGAACGTGTTAGCCTTGCCTGGAGCAGGCTCACAGCGAACAGCGGCTGACCGAACCCTGCAGCTGGCTTTTATAGCCGGCTGTCGAGGGCAGCCAGCCAATGAGGGGCAGCAAACGCCCCCGCAGCATGAACGGACCTGGGTGGGGACTTTGGCAAGTTCCAGGGACATAACACCCCTTCCCCCCAGATGCGAACATGCATAGTCATTTAAATAAGCGGGTGGTCTGTGCTGGCGCCCCGAGCGTCGTAACTCGGGCAAGTTGCCAAGTGTCTCAGAGTTCGAAGGAACTGGTAGGGTTGGTGATGGGGTGCGAACTCGTTCGGAGGCCTGTGCTGGTACCGGTGAAGTGCTTCTGGCTGGTGGTGCCGTGGCCCCATCAGATGGTTCAGGCGGAGGACCCATCGGGCAGTCCCGGTCTACTGCCTGCTCCCTCGGTTCGGGTGACCGAACCCTGCAGCTGGCTTTTATAGCCGGCTGTCGAGGGCAGCCAGCCAATGAGGGGCAGCAAACGCCCCCGCAGCATGAACGGACCTGGGTGGGGACTTTGGCAAGTTCCAGGGACATAACAGGTCACAAGTCATTTTTTCTGAAACTATTATAACTGTTTGAACCAGAGGCGCTATTCGACCGGTTTGCACCTATTCAGGCTAACCGGTAGCAGTTATTTGGCATGGGTCGCCGAACCGGTGGCAATCCCTGGCTGGCCACACCCCCAACCCAGTCTCCCAGTCACTCACTTGTGATCGCTCTCCTAGCTTTCGGTTCCCCGCGTCCTCTTTCTCCCCGGGGAAAAGGAAGAAAGGCATGGACGCTGCAAGTATCGCTTTCCCCATGTGAGTTAAAGTGTCAGGAGTGAGAAAGAGTGTGACAGAGGGGGTGGGGGAATCCACTCAAGGAGAAATTTAAAGGAGCTGCTTCCAAAATGCTTGTCTGTTAAGTGTTCTGTGTGTGTGTGTGTGTGTGTGTGTGAGAGAGAGAGAGAGAGAGAGGGAGAGACAGAGACAGAGAGACAGAGAGAGAGAGAGAGAGAGAGAGAAAGAAAGAAAGAAAGAAAGAAAGAAAGAAAGAAAGAAAGAAAGAAAGAAAGAAAGAAAGAAAGAAAGAAAGAGGAAGGTAGAGAAAGAAAGAAAAAAAACAGGAAGAGAGAGAGAGAGATAAAACTCTGTGGTATTATTTTTAATTGTTCCATTATTTATCATGTGTTAATATTTTACACTGTCCCTACACCTAGAGTGATTTTTCTGCCTTTCTTTTGCCTAGGGCTACCACATATTTTTCAGGGTTTACCTGCATTCAACGTCTATAGTCCAGAGCATAAAATACACATGTGTTTAACAAGAGTTGAAAGGGACCTTGGAGGTCTTCTAGTCCAACCCCCAGCTCAGGCAAGAAAACTGAGGGTGCCAAACTCTGAGTAGAGGTCCAGGGAAAGGTGTCAGAATAATACTTAGACGGGACCTTGGAGTGAACCCTATACCATTTCAGAGAAATGGCTGTCCAGTCTTTTCTTAAAAACTTCCAGTGATTGAGCACCCAGAATTTCTGGAGACAGGCAGTTCCACTGGTTAATTGTTCTCACTCACAGGAAGTTTCTCCTTAGTTTTAGGTTGCTTCTCTCTGTTCAGCTTCCATCCATTGCTTCTTGTTTGCATTATGCTTCTTTGGTAAATAGATTCCCCCACGCCTTTCTTTGTGGCAGCCCCTTAAAAGCCTGTTGCCTATCACACTCTTGAGTAAAGCATGTGAGCCATTTCCTCCTTTCGGTGGTCCATTGAAGTACATCTATAGTATGCAGATAATCAAGTCAAAAAGCTGAACAACATTTTTACAGAACTATAGCTAAGTTGAGGCTGGTTGTGACAAGGAATGGCTGGGAGGGGAGGGGCCAGGTGAGGCACCCCTTGATGTGAGTGACATTGAGTTGGCCACGCCCACCCAGTCACATGACCACCAAGCCATGACCACCTAGTCACATGACCACTAAGCCACACCTACCCAGTCACATGACCACAAGCCATGCCCACCAAATAAGCCATGCCCACAGAACCGGTAGTAAAAATTTTGAATTCCACCACTGGTTTGAACCATCATTAAATGAATAGTCATAAGTCAAAAATATTTATTTATTTGGGTGTGTATTTATTTATACTGGTTGCATTACTCCAAGGAGAAGTGAAGAACAAAATCAGGAACTTTTTTCCTAGCAATGCTTGGTTTTCCTTATGACTTCCTTCCTTCCTTCCCTCCTTCTCCCTCTCCCTCTTCCGATAGCCAAAAATGCAAAGGAGCTGCAAGCTCTGGTAGGTAATGAAAGTCAACAAACACGGTGGAAAACAATGGAACTAAAATTAAATGCAAAAGAGACTGAGCTAATGATAGGTACAGCACCAGGACAGAAAGAGTACTGGCTCTTTTGAAATTTAGTGTCAGAGAAGATTCCTAAGAATATCATGGAGCAAACCAAATGGATCATTGACCCTATCAATCCAGAATTCTCAGAATTCTCAGAATTCTCTCTTGAAGCAAAAAAGGGCCGGGCTCAAATTATCTTACTTTGTCAAATTTTGCAAACACTTAACACTCTGAAGAAGTCTGTAATGATGGGAAAGGTGGGAAGAAGTGAAAGAAGAGGACCAGCAGAGTGGATGGACTCATCATAATTGGATCACTGGAAGACCTGAAGGACCAAGTTAGGCACAGATTATCAAGGGGGAAATTTATCTATGTGTTCATTGAGAGTCAACATCAATTTGCTGGCATATAATCAATGAATTAGTCGATTATCATTTATCATTTAGAATGAATGAGCTGAAAGTGACCTTGGAGGTCTTCTAAACCAGTCCACTTCTCAAGCAAGAGAACCTATACTATTTCAGATAACTGATAGTCTAGAACAGGGGTGTCAAACTCAATTTCATTGAGGGCTGCATCAGGGTTCTGTTTGACCTGGGGGGGCTGGAGGCATGGCCAGCATGACATCACTTGTGTTGGGGGTGCCTGTAGTGACCCGAGTACTCTGACAGCAAAAACGGTCTCCCAAGCTCCGTTTTCAGCTGTGACAGCCTCCTGCAACTTTCTGCCAGCAAAAATGGAGCTTCGGAGGGCTGTGTGCAGCCCTGCCAAGCTCCGTTTTCACTGGCAGAGGCACCGCTGGCCCATTCTTCGCTATTTCCATGGCAGCCCCGCAGGCCAGATCTAAGCACCTCATGGGCCAAATTCGGCCCCAAGCCTTGAGTTTGGCACCCCTGGTCTAGAATCTTATTAAAAAGTTTCAGTGATGGGGCACCCACAACTTCTGCTGGCAGGCTGTTCCACTGGTTAATTGTCCTCACAGTCAGCAAGTTTCTCCTCAATTCCCAGGTTGTTTCTCTCCTTGATTAGTTTCCAACCATTATTTCTTGTCTTCTCTTTTGATGCTTTGGAGAATAATTTGACCCCCTCTTCTTCTTTGGGGCAGCCCCTCAAGTCCTGTAATACTGCTATCATGACACCCCTAATTCTTCTAATAATCCTTATCCAATAGTAAATAAATGCCTAATAATCCTTATCTAAGATTTAAGTGGTACACAGGATCCTGGGATTCTACAGCCGCACAGTCACTAGATGGTAGAATATGACACCTCCAAACATGAAACCGAAATGATGGACCTCTGGAGATAAAAGGCAGTGTTGGGAAGAAAACGATGTGGAACCTGATGGGAACAAAAGTGGAGCTTTGTATGGGTTGTGAATTACTTGACCCAAAGCCCAATGTCACTGTGTTGCAATACTTAAAGATCTAGTCATGTTCATCCTTGACAAGTCTACTCTCAGCCATTGGATCTAATAAGTGTCTGGCATAAACAACCAGACCCACACATGTAGAGTTCAACCTAACTACTTTATTGTTCCCTGCCAATAGTGCAGGAATCTACACAGACTGGCAACTTTCATATGAGAAGGACTAGTTAAGGCTTAAAGGCATTAAAGGGGGTGGGGTCAGACCATGCTCTCTTATGTTTACATAATGAGTCCGTGTTAATTCCCCATTTCAACCTTCCTTCTGACTGGGATGGTTGCTCTTCAACATCAGGGAACATCAAATGCTCTCTTGCTCTCTCGCTCTCGCTCTCTCTGATCAGTCTGACTCATCGGTGATTGCTATGAAGAGAAAAAAGTGAAAGGAAATCTCCAAGTCAGCTGTCCCAAACTCCTGAAGAAAAGATGAAATATAAACCTAGCAACTCGATAAACAGATTTGAACTGCATCAGGTAGCAAGAGGGTTTAACTAAATCAGCCAGCAACTGGTTCCAACAATGATTCCTGACTCCTTTCCTTTTCTCTCCTTTTATTTACTCTAATCAAGCACAGAAGATGGACTAAACTGATTATCCCTTCGCCCGCTAAATGTAAAGGGCCCGAATGTTCCTGTGCAATCTAATAAAATGTGATTACTTTAAGCTAGGCGACATACTGGCCTCCCATTGCAAGACATCTCTCTCCTCTAAGAAGTGGCAGGCGACACATCATGAAGGCTGCCTGGAGTGGGGACATCAGTTTAGTGGCAGAGCATGATGCACCTCGGGAACAAATCCAGGAAGAGCCAGTGAGAAGAATAATCACCATGCTATCCAGCACTGGGGAAATCAGGAGATCCAGGCAGTCCAAATGAGTATAAAGCAGTGGTGGGATTCAAATTGTTTTACTACTGGTTCTGTGGGCGTGACTTGGTGGGCGTGGCAGGAGAAGCATACTGAAAAAATCTCCATTTCCTCCCCACTCCAGGGGGAAGTTTACTGTCACGGCCCTGTCGGAATCTGACTCCAAGGGGGAGGCTGAGCAGCTGGCAAGGAGTGGGAGTGTGGCTACATTGGTTGTGGAAGAAACTGGGGAAGGGCAAAGTCCGGCTGGGCAGAGCAGGGGAGAGGTAGAGCAAGGCAGAGGGAATTCAGGGGAAGATCCAGGCCCACCCCCTCTTCATCCTAGGGCATGCAGGAAGGAATGGCGAAGAAAGCAACATGAGTTGTGTGGCTTACGCAGGAGGAAAGGGCCCCGATTCCCTTCATTAGCTGCAACACAGTGTTTAAAAAGGGAGTTTATGCACAGCAACTTGTTGGAAACAAATTGTGTATTATCCTGTTTTGTCGAGGCTTACCTGGGTTCCTGGCATCTTCCCATCTGAGTGTGTTTTGTGGGCCTTTGAAGTCTGCAATTCCTTATCCTGCCCTGTCAAGTTAATTGCTGCAGCGTGGTTTGTGTGGATTTTTATTTACAGTTTATATGTACTTTGTTTTGGGACTGAATTTCTTCCACTTAAAGACTGCTCTTGGGAGAGTTTTTTTTTTTTTCTCAGCCGAAGGTAACTGGACATTGGGGGCAAAGTTGAAGGGATTAAAGGGACTTTTATTACTTATGTGACTGTGTTGCCTTTGTGCCACTCCCTGCGTCATCACATTTTGTTTCCAGCCACCCATTCAACTTGCTTGTTTTACGTGGCGTGACCATGGATCAGCTCAGAGCAGACAATGACCAGTTAGCCCAACAGGTGGCTCTTTTGACTGTGCAGGTTGCGCAGATGCAAGCTGTCCGGCCACGCAGCAAATGCCCAATAGCGGTGCCAGATAAATTTGATGGATCGCTGGCCCAATTTCCATTTTATGCACGACGTCTTCCATGACTTATTAGATCAGTTCATGATCATTTATCTGGATGATGCTTTGATCCCAGTATCAGCTGACAGACGCATAGACCAGCTCCACCACCACCGTGTTCGGTAGCCCCTCTGTGAGAGGCAGAGTATGAAGTGGACAGCATCTGAGATTCATGCCAGTTGTGGGGCCAGTTTCATTTTCTGGTGGCATGGAAAGACTGGACTGGAGAACTTCACCTGGGTCGATGCTGCAGATGTCCATGCCCCTCATCTGGTCCACAACTTCCATGCCCAGTTTCCTCAACGTCCCTGTCCATATGGTCCTGGGGTAGGGGTCCCTGTGAAGGGGGATAGTATCAGGGAGTGTGGCTCCGTTGGCTGTGGAAGAAACTGGGGAAGGGCACAGTCCAGCTGGGCAGAGCAGGGAAGAAGTAAAGCAAGGCAGAGGGGATTCAGAGGAAGATCCAGGCCCACCCCTTCTTCATCCTAGGGCACTCAAGGAGGAAAGAAGGGAGCAACATGAATTGCATAGCTTATGGGGGGGAAAGGGCCCTGATTCCCTTCATTAGCTGCAGTTGGGAACACAGTGTTTAAAAAGGGAGTTTGTGCACAGCAACTTGTTGGAAACAAATTCAAAGTTTCCTTTCTTTGTCCAATTTCTTTCAGTGAGGAAATACCTTTCTTGAGTTTGTTACCTTCTCCTAATAAATGCCTGGTGGGGAGAATGGATTTCCAAGTATAGATTGGAAGCTTCTTAGAAGCAGGATCCCTTTTCCAGCTTATACATCTGGAATCAGGGGAACTTCACTCATTTCTTAACATGGATTGGAAAGTCTCAGAGGAAGATACTTAGCTTCATGGGGGCTGTCTTTCTTTTTCTTAAAAAATCAGGAGTATCATGCTGGAGATTTTCACAGCACAGACATTCGGATGAAGGATCTTTCTCGTTCACTTCCACCTTTCACAAGGAAGCATGTGTTTTGATGGGGCTGCCCAACCAAAGGCAATGTAGGAGCTTTGCAGAACATCTGTCTTGGCCACCAGGGATTATCTTACATTCTTATTATTATTATTTTTAGTGGTTAGCATCAGCAAACAAGTCATTGTTGCCTAACAATGGACAAGGGTCACGTCAATTGAGGAAAAGGAAATGAGCCAATTGGTTAATTAAAGACCCAGCTGAGCCAAAGGGAATGGAAATCCTGTTCCACAAATCTGCTTCTCCCTGGCTCGTCTGTTTTGTTCTCATCTTCACCAGTGAAGGCACACTTTCCTGCAGAGTCCTTGATGTTCTCTGGGCTTGGTTGTTTACTTGTGGACAAATTATTAAAACATCTGCGAGAAAAGCTCAGAGAGCACAAACACTTCACAGTTCAACCCTGAGTCCTTGCCTTCATCTGGAGGAAAAGGAATTCTGGGCCAATCCAGGCTGGGGGAAATGAGATGTTAGGGGAGGAGATTCTGGGGAAATATTTGGAGATCTACAACTGTAATGTTGCAAAAGATTCCTGTACTTTTATTTCCTGTTCTCATTCAATATGATAGAAGAGAATTGAAATTTGACACTTCTGTCCAAAGAGGTGAGGCTTGGGCATTTATTTAATAGTGACAAGGTAGCCAAAAGACTTATGAGAATGGCCTTTTATTGTACACTCAACCCTCCAATAGTCAACTATTTCCCAAAGAAGGCATGTGGGCCTATTTGCGGGTTTACACCAGTGTGGACAGCTAGAGTTCAAAAATTCCCTTTGGGTTTTTTAGGTGTGTTAGTTTGTTCTAGTGTTTAAGCCACCAGGTTAGAAACCAGGAAGAGACCTCATGGGCATCCAAAACAGAGATGACAAGATACCATTGACAAAGATATTCAAGCTGCAGGCCTGCACCTTGGAGACACAGATGACAGTGCAAAGTGGCATTCAATGATCTGAAAAGCGGACCCTGCACCTGTAGGAATATGCTAGGAAGAAGAAAAGGTTAGAAACCAGCAGCGAGTTCTAGTCCCATTTTAGACATGAAAGCTGACTGGGTGACTTTGAGCCAATCACCAAGACACTTGAGTTCTAGTTCCATTTTAGGCAGGAAAGCCAGCATGCTGACTTTGGACCAATCACTAGGAAACAGTGAGTTCTAGTCCCTCCTTTGTAACAAGGAAGTGAGTTCAGAACTTTACCAAATTTGGATTCCTGTGCGAAGTATGAGTTGGGACTTTTTGTGGTCAGCCAGTTCTTTCAGAGGAGGTCATTAAACTTGTTTCCTGCCAAACACAGGCAGAATTTAAGTTAATTCAAACAGATGTTAAGGGAATTTGAACTGAGTTAGATACAGAGGTAGTCCCCACTTAACGATGGCCCACATGGTGACCATATAAACTTATATGTCAGATCTCCTCAAAGCTACATACACCCCATGTTCGAAGTTCTGACAGCTTTACACCCCCTGTAGTCACATCATCAAATTATGGACACTTGGCAACCTGTTCACATGTACTGCCATTTGCCATATGCTGGGGACATGTGACTAACAATTGTCAGTGTTCTTGTGAGTTTCCAGCATTTCATTCCAATGTCGAGCAAACAAACACCCATGGGCATAATGGATTAGCTCTGCATTCACTTGTAAAATCAGGCACGGTCATCTGGTGACCCCCTTAACAATCACCACAACTTAAGACCAGAATTCTGGGCACAATTAAGGTCATAATTTAAGGGGATACCTCTGTTGCTCATGATGGAACACACAACAGAAGTGTGCAAAAGAACACGGACACACGCAACCTTCTTCTTCTCTGCAATAGACACAGTTACTTCCAGTGATCAAAACTTCTTTGTCCAAAGATTTGATGATGTGGATTAAGTGGAGAAGAAAATATTCCGCCAAATGTCACCGTTTTTGACACCGCCAACAAATGGAGATTTGGTATCTTCAGCTTGAAGTGTAGCTGTTGGTTTCTGGCTTTCCCGATAAACTAAATAAGAACTGCCGGTCTGTGTGCAAAGACAGATAACCCGAGCTTTTGCACAACTGGGAACGCTGCTTCCCTATCACAGGAAACAATGCCTGCTTTTTGGGGCAGAAGGGGGAGACTTCATTATTCCTGAGAATAATCCAAGTCAACCATGCTTGGCCTTCTGCCCATCAGAGTAGACTATAGCTCCCATCATTCTTTCAGGGCTTGATACAGATTTAAAAGTTCAGAAGGTGATCCCTGCACCCAGCTGAAGGATAGTCCCAAGTGAAGGACAAATGACTACAAAGTGCTTCCCTTTGCATCGTGCACAATTAGCTGATGGAACTCAAGGCCACCAGATGGGTGAACAGTCGCTGGAACAGAGCATTTCAAAAAGAAAAGAAAAACTGAACTCTACATATGGAGTATAAGAAGCCTATGATAAAAGTTAGCAAAATGAGTTTCTATGTTTCACGGCAGCGATATCAGAAGCAGGTAACCTGGTGCCTTGGGCACTGATGCAGATATTTCCTCTTACTGTCCCACCAAATATATTTAAAGCAGCTTTTAATTTTAAAAAAGAGGGAGCAGACCTGCTATAAAACCACATCAGGAACATCTTTGCTCAGAATCTCTGAGTTTGCAGAGGTGTTAAAAAAATAAAAATGTCAGGTGGCTGCAGGCCAGGGTTTTCTTTGGCAGGATGCCCATTCTCCCAGAAAAACAACAGCAAAGGTAGGATGGATGAACTGGCCAGGAGCTAGAAGGGAAGAGAAGACACAACTTCATCAGTTTGCCTTCTGTTCAATGGGTGCATTGCAAGCAGACCTTCCCAGCAGCATCCAATGTATCAAAAGGGTTAAAGAGACAATGTGCATCTTTAGATTGTCCCAAAACATTTCCTAAAGGAACCATTTAACTCAGTGGAAAAAATCAACCTGTATCTTTACCTTATGATCCTAAATTCATTAAGGAAGTTGGAATTCTGGTTTGCTGGCTAGACCCATGCCATGTAAAGCTTTATAGGTTATAAGCAGCACCTTGAATCACACCTGGAAGCAAACTGGCGGCTAGTTCTGGTGGCAATGCAGAAGACCACTGTTATTTTGAAGAGTTCAGTGACATGTGTTTTTTTTTTTAAATTTCTCCTTCATATTAAAGAAAGTCTAAAAAATTGAAGGCCCATTCAGAGCTAACTTGCTTGTTGTTGATGATTTTACTTTTGTAAAAAGGGGGCAAAACCTTCATGGAGTTGAAGTCTCAGTCTTTTTACTCCCACCCTAAAGTCATGTGCCACCCAATCAGTGCCTGGTCTTGCAGTATTCTGACCATATTAGGGCTATGAAATCCTGGTGCCAAATTTTGATAAATATTTGGGTTTGTTATTGTTTGGAGCTTCTACACAGGACATTGCACTGGGCTCTGTGGAAGCTGTCCACCCAATGGGGCATTTCTGCTAGGGTTATTAAGGAGCTCCTAGCAGCTTGTGAGAGATTTGCGTATCATCTTCTTTGCAGGTATGCTTATTATGTTATATTTTTAAATTGGTTTGCTTGAGTTAACCATAAAGCTTAAAATCCCCATATTTACTGGTGTGCTCTGGAGCCAAAAGAACCAATTGCTTGGCCACCCGATCACTGCCCGACACTTGGCAAAGCACCAGTGAATTCACAAAACCAGTGTGTCCCATGAGTGCACAGAGACATACTCATCACTGACCACACTACTGTATCCTTAACCAGTTGAACCTTCCAAATGATAATAACAGAATAACAGAGTTGGAAGGGACCTTGTAGATCATCTAGTCCAACCCCCGGCCCAAACAGGAAACCCGGCACCATTTCTGATAGAGGGCAGTCCAGTCTCTCCTTGAAAGCTTCCAGGGATAAAGTACCCATAAATTCTAAGGCAAGCTGTTGATTGCTCTGTCAGAAAATTTCTCATTCTCCTTGATCAGTTTCTATCCTTTATTCTTTGTCTGGCCTTCAGGTGCTTTGGAAAATAGACTGACACCCTCCTCTGTATGGCAGCCCCTCAAGTATTAGAACACTGCTACCATGTCTCCCCTAGTCCTTCTCTTCTCTTCACTAGACTAGCCATGCCCAGTTCCTGCAACCGTTCATCATATGTTTTAGCCTCCAATTTCCTAATCATCTAGGGCCCGGATGGAGCACCTGGGATAATTAAGACACTGTGCAAGGTCTGAAGGGTCTTCAGATCTAAGAATGAAATTGTGGCCTTCCTGGCCACAGCTACTATCTACTCATTGAACAGAAACTGTGAGTACAAGAAAGACCCTCAAATTCCACACCATTCTTGGACCACAAGACCAACGCCACAACCCCATCCAAGGTTCCAGATAAGCTCAAAATCCAGACGAATTTATTCTCTGCTAAATGACTCTAGAATGAACAGAGTTAGAAGGCAGCACTTTGGCAGATTGTGCACAATGCAGCACAACAGTGCCCCCTAAAGCATCCGATGTACCAAAAAAAAAAAATGTTTAATGCGGATATTTAGGTTGTCCCAAAACTTTTCCTAAAGGAACCATTTAACACAGTGGGGGAAATCAGCCAGAGCCTTTACCTTATCATCCTAAATTCATTAAGGAGGTTGGGATTCTGGTTTGCTGGCGAGACCCGGGGCTTTAAGAGGCAAGAAGCAAGAAGCAACATGGAGCATTGAGAAAGATGTGGGACAAGAAAGAGGATCAGCTGTGTTCTTCATCAGGGATGGGCTGAATGGGTTCGTGGGGATTCTGGAGAGCCCCTAGCTAAGATTCTGTGCGGTTTGGAGAACCCCCCCAAATCCCACTTCTGGCTAGCCCCGCCCCGCCCACCCCTCCCCTCCCCTCCCAGGAGTCCCCACGTGGCCCATTTTGGTTGCAGGTAAGTGCAGAGGGGGTGCGAGGCTCGGGGAGGGCAAACAATGGGCCTCCCGGAAGTTTGGGGAGGCCATTTTCACCCCCATGGTGCAGGAGGCCGACAAGTTCACACCCACCATGGCCACACCCACCTAGCAACTGGACAGAAAACCTGTTGCTAAAATTTTTTGAAGCCCACCCCTGTCCTCAACCATGGACTCTCACTGAGCCAGGGTGGTGTAACGGTGAAGGGGTTGAACTAGGAACACAGAGACCTAAATTTGAGTCCTACCACAGCCACAAAGATTCTCTGGGAGCATTCAGCGAGTCACTTCATCTTAGTCCAACAACCAAGGTAGTTCAGGGATCAAGTCCCTGGACTAGAAGTCGATTGATCCAGATTCTAGATCCCGGTTCCTCAACAGAGAAGTTCCCTGGGGCTCTTGGAGTCTTTGTTAAAAGTGTTGGACTAGAAGCAAGGAAACTCAAAAGGGTCGAGATAGTGAAAGAATGCAAAAGCCTTGAAAAGATAAAAGAGAAAATAAAGGAAATCTCAGCCATGGGAAAGCAGCTTAAGAAAAAAAAAATCAGAATAACCCCAGACACGCACAAACACATACACATATGATCCTACCTGTTATAAGAGAGGACATAGGAACTCTGTGGGGCTTTCTGTAGATTCCGTAGTCTTTGATTTATGACCCAGTTTCAAAGTTGTGACATTGCCCCTCCACCTGCAGTCGCATGACCACATTGAGGTCGCTCAGCAACCAGCATGCATTTACAGCTGTTTGCAGCATCCCACAATTGACCACAATTTGAAATGGTTTTGCTGGAAACTGGCGATTTACTTCTGACAAGAAAATGTCCCGTACCTATCCATGGGTTTGCTTGATGACTGTGGTGTTCACTTAATGACACTTAATACCTGCACCAAAAAAGGTTGTAAAATGGATCCAGTTATGTGGTGGCCCACTTTATAATCATCACCATTGACAACCTTAATGGCCGGGCTTGATTACGATTGTAACTGGAGGATTATCTATATGCTTTGCAACAATAGAGTTCCAAGCTGTCTCTGCTCCTGACAAGATCTTCCTCAAAGAACTGACACAGGTTGTATCCTCCCTCAGCCACAGAGGTGGCCTGGTTGTCTTTATTTTATTTATTTACTCGCTCTATACCAGTGCTTCGCCACAAAACTATGTGATCGGGCTTAGTTTTTTGGGAAGAAAATAAGGGTGGGGGTGAATTCTGCCTCTGCCTACCAGCATCCCTTGGTATTCCTCTGGCTAGCGTCCTGTCAGTGTGTGAGACTTGATGGCTGTTTGGAAACTGAAACAGTATTTGCTGTGTGAGCAAGGAGACAGCAAAGAGCCTGGGCATGGCTTAGCTCAACTGTTCTGTACTAAAGCTGGTTGCTGCTGGGAAAATGAAAATGAAACTCCTCTCCTCTGTTTGTGTTTTGCATTTGGAACAGATTTCTTTTCAGGTGGGGAGTGGGAGTAGAACTTCTTAACATCACAGCATGTTAATATTATTATTAATAATAATAATAATAATAATGCTCTGATGGTCATTTTGAAAAATCCTTTCTTAATGAGCACCTAGAAACCAAGAGGAACATAGGTGCCAAATTTCAAGTTTGTAGGCTTTATGGTTCTGGAGATTTTGTGATGATGCGTGAGTGCTACTTTGCTTTTTATACATACAGTATAAACTTATAGCTTGTCCATCTCGCTTGACTTTATTCTCTTTCAGCCCTGCTCTGCATCAGGTTCTGAGCCAAGTCTTGGTCTCACCACAGGCTGTATGGAGATCTTGCTGTGAGAATTACAAAGACACAAAACCATTTTTGGTTGACAAACCAAAAGAGTGAGTGCAGAAGACTTAATGTTGTAATGTTTAAGTTTAAACAACATACTAGGCCCAAAGAAAGGAACTATATGGTTTTTCACTGCGTCTTTGTAGAGAGGAACAGGGTAAAAGGTAGGAGAGATCCCCTAAGCTAATGAAGAAAGGAAGAGTAGGATAAAAAAAAAAATTATTTTTATTTCTTACAATCACTGAATAATGTGTAAGACCAAGTTTAAGTTCATAGAAGATCACTGGGCTAGCCATGCTCTCTCAGCCCAGCCTACCTCACAGGATTGTTGTTATGGGGAAAATTTGGGGAAGGGAATTCCATACACCACTTTGAGTTCCTGGAGGATAGATGAAATGGAGAATTTATACATACTTAAACTTGAATTAAAGACCCAATTTGGTGCAGGGGTTGGTGTCAGAATAACTTAGGAAGCCGCGAGTTCTAGTATCACCTCGAAACTGTGGGCCAGTTCCTCTCTCTCGGCCCTAGGAAGAAAGGAAAGGAAATAGATATTCTGAAAATGTTGCCAAGAAAATTACTGGAATTTATTCATGTGCATATCGGAAGTCAAGTTTGACTTGAAGGCAATGAGAGCCAGTTTGATGTAGTGATGATGGTGCAAGACTAGAAACCAGGAGATACAGATGCAGAATAAACAGAGTTGGAAGGGAATTTGGAGGTTGTCTAGTCCAACCTCCTGCTCAAGCAGGAGATATTACCATTTCAGACAAATGACTGTCCGGTCTTTTCTTAAAAATCTCCAGTGATGAAGAACCCACAAGTTCTGAAGGCAAGCTCTTCCACTGCCTTCAGAACTGGTTCATTGTTCTCACTGTTAAGAAGTTTCTCCTTAGTTCTCTAAGTTGCCTCTCCTTGATTAGTTTCCATCCATTGCTTCTTGTCTTGCTTTCTGGTGCTTTATAAAGTAGATTGGCCCCCTCATCTTTGTGGCAGCCCCTCAAATATTGGAAGACGACTATCATGTCACTCCTGGTCCTTTTTTTTTTTTAGACTAGCCATACTGAATTCCTGCAATCGTTCTTTGTATGTTCCAAGAACTCATGGTCTTTATAGAAGACTATGAGTTCTTCTCCTGCCTTGGGCACAAAATCGGTAGGGTGGCCTTGGGACAGTCATCCTCTGCCAGCCCTAGCAAAGAGGCAATGGCAAACTATTTGGAAAATCTTGCCAAGAAAAACCTAGGGACTAGTCCAGTTACCAGAAATCAAGACTGGCTCAAGGTATGCATGCACACACAAATGCATACACAAACACTTTCTTTCTTTCTTTCTTTCTTTCTTTCTTTCTTTCTTTCTTTCTTTCTTTCTTTCTTTCTCTCTCTCTCTCTCTCTCTCTCTCTCTCTCTCTCTCTTACACACACACACACAGAGTTGACCTTCCTGCATTTTATTCTTAACATTATTTTTCCATATTGATCTACACAACAGGCAGCCTACCATCATTTTAAAACAATAACTGCACCTTCTACAAAATAACCTGGGGCAGCTTGAGCTGACCAGCTGGATATTGCTGTCATACTTCTTCAGGTTACATCGATTCTGTCTACGAGCCAAGACCACCAACATGTGCCTGGAAATGAGGTGTATTAAGGTGGTGACCAGAGTGTACTCGACCAGCATTAGCACAGAGGTGTCCACAAGATTGCATCAATGTGACCACCATCTTAATTTTTTCAACTCCTTCCCTGCAGATGCTTCTGAATCAGCGTATACCCAAAGAGACTTATGCCATAGCAGGAAGCCATTAGCAAGCACGTGGAGACTTTCTCAATGCAAAAAATCCACGTGGCAAGGAAACAAAGAGATATTCCTGTCAAAATGCACCAGTTCCGCCAGAAAAAATCTCCCAAGAATTTTGCTCCGTACAGTTTGTTTTTTAAAACGTCCACATGTATCTTTGCCTCTCTCCTCTGAGGACTCCAAAGTCTTTTCAGATATGGATGACAGCCGTGGACATGTTATGTTTTCACAGATTGGCTGTATGAACACTTCCAAAGGGTTGCTGTTTTCAAGGACGGTGCAGGCTTGAAAAATATTAAAAGCCTGCTTATCCAAAGCTATCAGCTGTTTGACCCTTTCCCACATCTGCAGGAAATTAGGTGCCCTCTAACCCTGAATTGGGACTGGAGGAAACCAGCAAACAGGCAAACTGTACAAGCAGCTGACAGAAGAGTTTGGGAAATGTGGGGACCGCTAAAATCACTGTAAAGGAAGGAAAAGAAAACAGCATGTGGCAGTCAAAGAAAAGGGTAAAAGAGGAGACCTGAATTCATTAGTTTCGGCCAATTCCTTTTTTTCTTTCCATTCGCACATAACTTAACACAAAGCATTCTTCTCCTTCTCTTCCAGATCAATCCATTGTCAGATGCTGATTTAAATATTCTTTTCTTTTCTCATGTCCCAAAGGTGCTTTTTCCAAGAGGCAACTGAACTTTGTTTTTCTTTGAAGACATTTTGACTTCTCATCTATAAGAAGCTTCTTCAGCTTTTCAGAGCTGAATGTGTGTTTGTGTCTGCGTGTCACCAGGCTCTTTTTAAAAGCCTGCAGCGTTGGAGCATCACAACTTCTGGTGGCAAGCTGTTCCACTGGTTAATTGTTCTTACTGTCAGGAAGTTTCTCCTGAATTCCAGGTTGCTTCTCTCCTTGATTAGTTGCCATCTATTGTTTCTTGTCCTGCCTTCAGGTGCTTTGGAGAAGAGGTTGACCTTATCTTCCTTGTGGTAGTCCCTCAAATATACTATAAATAAACACTACTATCATGTCACCCCAGTCCTTTTTTTTAAACTACCCATACCCAATTCCTCCAACCATTCTTCATATGTTTGTCTCCAAGCCTTTAATCATCTTAGCTGCTTAGTTGCTCTTCTCTGCACTCTTTCCAAAGTCTCAAGAAAGACTCAAGTGAGACTAGGATTTTCCATCGCTGCAGTAAAAAAGAATTATTAACTTCTATGCTCCTCTATTCCCAATATCATAGAGCTACGAAGAAAAAAAAGCAGATTAAAAACAAAACCACAATCCTCAAATGTATTTTAATGGCGTTAATCCACATGGCTTGATGCCTCCAAATACTTTCTCCAGTTTTTTTCATGCATCTTTACTTTTCATGCATCTTACTTTCTTACATCTTCAGCCTTTCCTCAGATGTTATTAGACAGGACTTGGTGCTAAGGGACTTATTGGACCATCAGGAAAAATTTGCAAGAATGAGCTGCTGCACTGTGTGCTTTAGGACAGTAGTCACCAACTAGTAGTCCGTGGACCACTGGTGGTCAGTGAGAAAATTTTAGTATCTGCAGAAAAAATTATTTGCATTTTTTTTTATATTGCACTAAATCAGGGGCCCTCAAACCCCTGGGCCAGATACGTGCAGTGAATGTTTGTGTTGCTGCAAACGTCTCCCCCTTCCGAGTCTTTTTGTGTGGGTCAGAGGGGGACAGAAATTCCAACTTGGGGTCTGCTTCAGCGTCCTGGTGCAGGGCTTTGGGCCAAGGCTGGAGGGAAGTTCTGCTGGTGGCTAAGAACCGGAGGGCCTCATTCCAGTGGGACTGCATCGTGGCCTGGAACTGGCTGACTATCTCAGCTTGCTGAGCCTCCATGCACTGGTACCTAGCCTTTCACTCCCAAAGGTCTGCTTGGAAAGCCTATGCTCGTAGTCCTCAGTGAGGTGCTTCTGCTGAGCCTCCTTCTCAATCAGATCCAATTTGAACTGAGCCAGCTGTTTTTCCAACTCTTTCTCATGGGAGCTGCTTCGCTCCAATAACTGCTTCCTATTTGGGGCCCTAAGGAGCCCAGCCGGGCAGGTGAGGAGAGGCTAGGAGGGGAGAGGCAAGTACCATGTTTCTCATATAATAAGGCCGGGTCTTATTTTTTTTTGAGCCCCGAAAAAATGGCTAGGCCATCTTTTCAGGGGTGACTTAATTACCGCCCCCTTGAATCTTCGGGCAGGCGGCGACGGCTTGGATGTTGACCTCGGCGTTGGTGGGGCACTTCGTATTGGGGTCAACGCAGGCAGCACCATATCCGGGTGTGCAACAAAAGTACTTCCTAACGGCAAGCCCCCCCCCCACCATTTCCCCCCATTTTGCATGTTTTAATATAGGCCTTAATTTGGGGGGAGGGGCTTAATTTCATTTCATGCCTATAAAACATGCTGGGACTTCCTATTGGGGGAGGTCGTATTGTTGGAGAAACAGGGTAGAGGCCAGTGAGGTGCCCCTCAACGTGACATCAAATTGGCCATACCCATCATCACATCACCACCTAGCCACACCCACCCAGCCAATCATTAGGCAGATCATATTAGTGGTCCGCAGAATTTAAAATTATAAATTTAGTGGTCCCTGAGGTCTGAAGGATTGGTGACCCCTGCTTTAGGACTTGCTGCCCACACAGGTAGTCCTCATTTAACAACCACAGTTGAGACTGGCTACTTGGTTAAGAAAGCAGTCAAACTACAATGCTTGTGATCTTACTGTAAGTGCTTTACTGATCTGCGATGGCCGTTAACTATAAGGCTTACTTGCCAAGTTACTTTTTCATCATCATCGCAACTGCAAATGGTCACTAAATGAGACAGTCACTAAACAAGCACCACGTGTATATGGTAAGTGAAGAATCCAAGCAGGCCTATGGTTAGTTGAAAGAAGAGGCATTGAATTGACTCCATGAAAGACTCCTGCAAATAAATCATTGTGACTTCCTAAACTGCAGTATGATGCATTCATAATTAATAACGAGAACACTATGAATAAATAAAAAAAGCAAAGCACTCTTCATTTACAAGTATCCAGGTCTCTATCAACTATTTAAAACCAACTTGAACTGGGCAAATGCATTGATGCTACAGTTTCAGAATGTGCAAAACACAAAGTGCTTAACCTGTGCCCTTCAACACAGCAACCCGGATGTACACAACAGTAAATTCTTGGCAAGCAAGCATGCGATTTCAGCCATTTTTAACATAAAATGTTTTACTATTATTCCACCCTTACAATAATTCTTGAGTCGTTTGCTTCGCCTTGTTCCTTTTCCTCAATCGATGGGATACCAGTTCCTTTTCATCACTCTTTAATTCAAAACATTTCTTCCATTTTTTGAATACAGCAGCAAAGTTTAAATGGATGGCAAATAGAACAAGCCCAGTGGTCTTGGATTTTTTTTTTCCCCTAAAATGCTTTGAAATCAGTGAATGGACTAATACATACATAAACAGCACCAATATTTAGATCTTTTAAAAAACGACACCTTCCTAATTTGGAAGTCAAGCGGATGTTTCACTTATGGGAAATCCCACGCAGCCAGCTGCCTTTCATGTTTTAAATCCTATCAAGGAGTGATAACCAGGATAGATGATTTTTAAAAACTAAAAATGCTGGCCACCACAATGTAATCCCCATCTGTGTCATTCTGATTGCCCTGCTGGTAACCTTAGCTTTTTTAAACCTCACTTTCATGTTACTATATTTACAACACCTTGATTGTCTTCATGTTAATTGTAGCCTTGTTTATAATGCAATTGTTTTTGATGGGGTTATGTTTATTTTTAAAGCTGATTGTCTTCACGGGAACAGTTGTAGATTTTGTCATATATAGTTCCTGTAATAGTATATCATTACACACACACAACCAAAAAAGTCAGTTTGGTGCAGTGCTTATGATACCAGGCTAGGAACCAGGACAACTGGGAACTCTAGTTCCACTTTAGTCACAAAGCCAGCTGGGTAAGTTTGGGCCAGTCTTTTTATCTCAGTTCTAGGAAAGAGGCAAGTTCTAAAGACTTGCCAAGAAAACTACAGGGATGATTCTGGCAGTCTCCAGGAGTCGATAGTGTCTCATAGGGGGGGAAAATTCCAAAAACAAACCAGGTTTAACAGTTGAGTGAACCAAATTACAGACAATATCAGCTTCACTTCCCCAAAAATACATTTTTATAGATGAGCTAAATTCTAATAGAAGGTATTAGCTGAGAAGTAGAACTGAAAGAGCAAATTTGATTTAGTGGTTAGGATACCAGGTTAAGAACAGGGTGACTGTGAGTTCTAGTCCTGCCTTAGGCACAAAGCCAGCTTGGTGACCTTGAGCCAGTCAGTCTCTCTCAACTCTAGGAAGGAGGCAGGGGCCAATCACTTCAGAAATCTTGATTTCAAGGTACACACTCACACACACACAACGTTAAAATAATCTCTCATACACACACTGCATAAAGCAATTTTTTTCTCTTTTGATTTGGAAAGCAATAATTGCAAAATTGCAACGAAGCACAGAGTTGGTAGGGTATTAAAAAGGCATCTGAACTGTCTGAGTCTAAGTTACATTTCCAGCAGATTCAAAGTTGATTTTATTCATTTAGAAAAATAAATAAATAAGCATCCCATCCCAGCAGCAGCCCTCAAGCTTCATCAGGTCAGTAACAAACGAAACAACACATTTGCCAAAATCAAACTTTCCCAACTTGGATTAATTTGCTCTGTTTCCTCAATTAAATGTGTTGCATTTCTCCAACTCATTCAGTTAATGAACTGTATGCCAATGTTCTGTATGTAGTTCCTAATTAACTGGTCAGCATAAGATGCTACATGAATATAGCTATACTTCTGTGTTTGTATTGTGTGGCGGCCTTTCTGGGTCTATAGGGGTGCATTTATGTTCATGCACAGAAGAAAGAAAATGCAGAATTCTACCTTCCATCAATTTTTCAGTGCTCAAAACTCCAAATCTTTTCTTTTTTATATCCCCCATGGATTCAATAATAGCAATAACACCTAGACTTATATAGCGCTTCATAGTGCTTTACAGCCCTCTCTAAGCTGTTTAAAGAGTCAGCATACTGCCTCCAATAATCTGGGTCCTCATTTTACCGACCTCGGAAGGATGGAAGGCTGAGTCAACCTTGAGCCTGGTGAGATTCGTGTGATTCTGATCGACAGCATAATACAGGTAGTCCACAATCTATGACTGTAATTGCGCCTGGAATTATGGTCATAAGTTGTGACAGTCATGAAGCAGTTCATCACATGACTATGCCTGACTTTATGAGCTTATTTGCGTCGGTTGTTAAGCAAATGCTGCATTCCTTAAGCAAGTCCGTTTTATCTAATGTGCATTTTTTTTTTTTTTGCTGGAAACCAGAAGTCAATGCGGGGAAGCAGACAACAATGCTGAAAATCGGTCACAAGACCACGACAGTCCCAATGGCCTTAAATATGAGCCAACTTCAAATACCCAAACCTGCAATCACATTACTGCCAGGGGAGCAGGGGCGTACAATTCTTCCAACTTGGGTCCTATGTACCTTTGGGGGAGGTCCGTCATAAATTTGAACGGTCGCTGAGCAAGGACTACCTGTGTGATAGGCAACTCAATATATTTGAGTTTTCTTGGAATTGTGTCCTGTAGAGTAAGTGTTTGTCAACCTCAGCAATTTTAAGAAGTGTGGACTTCAGTTCCCAGAATTCCCCAGCATTGCATGCTTAGTCCACAAACAGCATGCTGGCTGGGGAAATTCTGGAGGTTGAAGTCCAGACAAGTTGTGAAGTTGGCGAAACACTGCTATAGAGAAAGATCCGCAAGCAAAATATGAACTTCTCTGGTAAAATTTCTCCTTCATTCCTGTTTATTGAGGAACCTCTAATACACAGGTGAGACTCTCAAGCAGTCTGCATGCAAAGGCACAGCTAACACAACCTGCGGATAGATTTATCCTCTCCCACCCACCATCTCTGGTATAAAATGCAGGGCCCCCCAAACATGGAAAGTGAATCACATCTTTAATTTGCGCAGGGGGGTTGGTATTCTTTAAAAAAAAGAAGAAACCCAGCACAAATTCCCCAACATAAATTTCCAGGGAAAAAAATACACAATTTCCTGAGAATGGAGAGTGCAAATATGGTCCACAGTGGCCCCCTTGAGCTGAGGCTTCCAGCGTAAACAGGAACTGTTTTTCATTCGCCTGTCCATAGTCAAAAAGCCTCCAAGCTATCTGAAGAAGAAATCTTCCCTTAAAAGAGGTCTACATACTTTGCAACAATCCCTTTAAGAATCAAATCCTGCCTTGGATGTGAATTAATCTTTTGGATGTCCATTAACTGAGCTTCGGCCGTAAGTATGGAGGCCGTTCCATTAGATAAACAACCTTTTATGGAAGATCAGAGATTCTGAAGCCAACGCCAAATATCAAGATTTGTGAAGTTCATCCTCATCTCGGTGGGATCCCCGCAGTTGCAGAAATCTGCTTAACCTGGTGAGAATGGCAAACATAATACATTGCATGGCTTGATAGGCTCAACAATGGTAGGAAACCAACATTCTAAATCAAAGAATTCAGGCCTCAAATAAAAGAAAATGTAACTGGCCAACAAGGAAACAAACCAGGTTCCCTAATTCTTCTCCGGCCGGTTACGGTTAAGAACAGCTTTGGGAGCAAATTCCAGCTTCTCCTTGAGGCTGACCACTTGGGTAAGGTCCTTCCCAACGCTCTCTTGGAGCTTACGGTCCTCGCGTCGTTCCGAAATGCTCTTCTCGTCCTCGGGGGTCTGTGGAGGGGGCTTGCCCCGGATGAACCACTCAAGATTGTAGCCCACCACCCCGACCACAAAGGCTATGGGGAAGGTGACGTAGGGAGCATAGGTTCGTATGCTCGCCCAGAAGATGGGCCACATGACTCCAGCAGGTTCTGTAGAAGTGAAGGAAGACACTGTTGAAGGACCAGCAACTCCATCAAACCTTATGTAGGCAGTCCTTGACTTACAATCATTCACTTAGTGACTGTTCAAAGTTACAACGGCACTGAAAAAAGGGACTGATGATCAGTTTTTCACAGTTACGACCTTTGCAGCATCCCCGCGATCATGTGATCAAAATTCAGATATTCAGTACTTATGACTGTTGCTATATCCCAAGGTCATGTGATCCCCTTTGGCAACCTTCTGACAAGCAAAGTCAATGGGGAAGCCAGATTCACTTAACGACTGGGTTACTATCTTATCAACTGCAGTGATTCATTTAACAACTGTGATTGAAAGAAAGGTCTTTAAAATGGAGCAAAACTCACTTAACAAAAGTCTCACCTAACAACAGAAATGTTGGGCTCAACTATAGTCATAAGTTCAGGACTCCCTGTTGTGACACTTGAGGCGTGCTCAGAAAATGGGATTGCATGGGGAAACTATACTCATCAGCTATGATCAGCCTGTCCAGAAATCCCAATTTAAAGCACCTGCTTAAAAGCATCTGTGGAGTCTTTGGTGTTCTCTGAGCTGGGTGGTTGGTAATTAGAATCAGAATTAATTAGAATTAGAACCTTCTTGCAGATGTTCTATTGTTACTGATGACATTACCTAGTTTAGCAATGAAATGTCTGCAAGAAAACCACCAAGCTCATAGAGCACCTAAGACTCCATAATTCAACCTTGAGTTACAAATTTTGGGCTCAATTGTGATCGTAAGTCAAGGACTACCTGTACTAATATAAGGCACTAAAAGACAATTTTATATATTTCTACCACCCTTACAAAACAAAATTACAATTAACATTTCTTAAAAGTACCGTATTTCCCCATGTATAAGCCACCCCTTTTTTCCAAAATTTTCAAGCCCAAAAAGTAGGGGGGTGGCATATACAAAGCAGGTACAGTTTTTATACGTGAAAAATGCATAAAATAATAAAGTAGGAATAAACTGGTTTTCCAGCAATATGCTATACTTTTTGTAAAATTGTATGCGTGATGATACGATTACGAGTGCGAGTATGCGATAGAAATGCATACGCTAGGCATCGGCCTGAATGCTTCCTACTCTCGTTCGATCGTGGATTGCTAGCGTCGCCCCGCTTCGGCGTCATGACCAAGTTGTAGATCTAGACGTCGAATTTTGTTTCTTTGTAAATTTTCTTTCTTCATAACTTGTTTCTCTAATAAAATATTTTTTCAAAACTTCACAGTCCAAAAATTGGGGGGTGGCTTATACAAAGGGGTGCTTATACATGGGGAAATACGGTATAAGTGACTAATATAAGGCACTAAAAGACTATATTTTTCGTTTAAAAAAATGTAGCCTATTAACTACACAATAATTTCTATAGTTAAAAGAAAAGAAAAACTGGAAACTAAAGAAAGAAATTAAAAACTGAACAATTTTTTTAAAATGCCAAATTAAACCTTACTTGAAAATGAAAATTTTTAAAAAAGAAACAAGTTAATAGATCTTTAAAACATTATAACTTTCTTTAATGTCAACATTGTAATTGAATTAAAACTAGATCATATTCACAGGTTGTTTCTTTATTTTTTCCTTTAGTGTGGGAAAAGAAATTTGATGTAAATCAAAGCATCACATTCAGATATTCTATGGTTGTTTGGGCATATATTCTCTGAATAACAGGGTTTGTTTGTTTGTTTTTTTATTTTAATAACTCCAACCCAATAGGCTGGGATACTGAAATGTAAGCATAGATTGAACAGAAGAAAAATGTTTAGCTGGCTTTGAGGAAAACAAGTTTACAAAACCACATGAGCCAATTCAGTATAATATATAACTATCATTCAAACTCAGGTGTCTTTTCAGAAGAATGCCAGTAAGAACTGTACTGTAAAATATACATTTTAGACAGAAGGCGCATTGGAAAAACCATATCAGAAATTCTTCATATTTTTAAAACATCAAGAGGGCAATTGACATGAACTAAGTGGCCCTCATTAACTTTTAGTTCCAAAGATGGACACCAATTTTAAGAAAGTCCTTCCCAAAATTGCTTTTTATCTCAAAACACATCCTATCTTCTTGGAATTACCTATGAATCTTGAAAGACTATTCTGACAGCTGTTAAGGTCCCAAATTATCCAGGATTTTTTAAAGCAGTGCCCCCCAAACTTGGCATCTTCAAGACTTGTGGACTTCAACTCCCAGAATTCTTCAGCCAGCTGGCTGGAGAATTCTGGGAGTTGAAGTCCACAAGTCTTAAAGTTGCCAAGTTTGGAGACCTCTGTTTTAAAGCAAACACCTGCATCCTGTACTGTATTTGGAAATGTACCGGAAACCTAAGTTTCTATTTAAAAACAGCTAATTAGATTCCCAGTAATAATTCCAAGGTGCAGGGAAGTAGACATACTCTGCATCAGTTGGAATTTTCAGAAAAAAATGATTTATTTGTAAAATTATCTGAGCACAGATACCTAAAGCCAGACCTCTTCTGTCTAGGAAGGACAGCAATGCCACCAACTCTCTAGGCTACTGTTTCTCAACCTTAGCAACTTTCAAGATGTATGGACTTCAACTCCCAGAATTCCCCAACCAGCCGTGCCAAAATCCATTCATCTTAAAGCTACCAAGTTTGGGAACCACTGCTCTAGACAAATCAGTGCAAGTGAAGAGAAAGAGCTAGTGGCAACTTTGATCTAACACTGAGATCATGGTGGAACTCCTCTGCTTTTCTCTAATGTCTCTAATCCAACAACTTGATTTCCAAGTCTTCGGAAGTGTCAATATTATTGTATTTATAGCCAAAGACATAGAAAGAAACAGAAGGTTGGTTACCTGTTTGGAACAGCACCATGAGAGTAGAGGACTACTTCTAGGTTAGACTATTATCTTTGGTCACCTTAGATTCTGCAGTTAATTCTGATCGGTGCCAGCTATATTTAGAAGGTAGCCAAAAACTTACAACTCTCTCTGATTGGGAATAGGCACATTTGGGACAATACACTTTGACTGGACTTCAATGACTTGACATGGACAGTTTTTTCCTGAATACCATCACTCTGCTAAACAGATAATTCCCTCAACACTGTCCAACTATTTACAAAGTCTACTATTACTACAGTATTAATCTTTTCATCACTCCTTATCACCCATCCCCTCCCACTTGCGATTGCATGACTGTAAGTTTGTCGTTTGTATCCTTACGATTTATATTGACTGTTTCCTAGTACGATTTGATACCTTATTGTACCCTATGACTATTGTTAAGTATTGTACCTTATGATTCTTGACTCTTGACTAATGTATCTTTTCTTTTATGTACACTGAGAGCATTTGCACCAAGACAAATTCCTTGTGTGTCCAATCACACTTGGCCAATAAAGAATTCTATTCCTATTCCTATTCCTATTCTATTCTATTCTATTCTACTCTACATTTGCTTTCAACAGCCAAACTCTAGCTAGCTACACTTCCCTGCTCTACCATATCAGGAAATTCCTGTTTATTTCCAGTGAGAGATCTAAACTCAAATTAAGATGGAATTTCCTGATGGTGAAAGCTATAGAAGGGATATGCATGCCATAAGTAGAAGTATTCAAGAAAAGATTGGATAGCATTTGTCCAGGAGGGTATGGAGATTCCTGCTATGATCAGAGGGTTGTATTAGAAGAACCTAAGGGCCTTCCAACCCCATGCTACTACATCAAACTTAAACATAAGATATTCAGGAGTTCTGTATTCCATATGCTAGTAATCTTCCAGTGGAAGACCTGCATTTTGGAGAAGACCTATATATGGAGAAAACATATGAAGAACGGTTGCTGGAATTGGGTATGTCTAGTTTAATGAAAGGGAGGACTAGGGGTGACATGATAGCAGTCTTCCAATATCTCAGGGGCTGCCCCAAAGAAGAGGGGGTCAAGCTATTCTCCAAAGCACCTGAGGGCAGGACAAGAAGCAACGGATGGAAACTAATCAAGGAGAGAAGCAACCTAGAACTGAGGAGAAATTTCCTGACAGTTAAAACAATTAACCAGTGGAACAACTTGCCTCCAGAAGTTGTGATTGCTCCAATACTGGAAGTTTTTAAGAAGAGATTGGACAAACATTTGTCTGAAATGGTATAGGGTTTTTCCTGATTGAGCAAGGGGTTGGACTAGAAGACCCCAAGCTCTCTACTCTACACTACTCTACTCTATTCTACTCTTAACTAGCAAACCTGATCCTTTGCGAGAAACAGACCAATCCAATTCCAATCACTTCCACAGTTGCATTACCCATCAACAATCCTTGTTAGGATGGAGCCTTATTGATTTTTCTCTGCAGGGAATCGGTTGAGCTGGAGGTTGACGTAAGCAGATTTCTAAAGTGCTTTGGAGCTGACTTGGTCTGTTTCCACATCTTGGAGTCAATACTGAAAAGGGAAAGTTTACCAAACCTCTTATTGCAGCTGATTGAGATGCATGAGAACAAGGGAGATGGGTAACTTCCAAATATTGACAATACCTTGCTCCAAATCCTGAGGTAATTCTGATTGAGCGGCTGCCATGTGTTAAAAAAAAAAAGACAAAGACCAAGTGGAAGCCTGAAAAATCCGACAGCAGGAAAGAAATGAAGTTGAGCAAAAGTGGATTTTCTCCACTGCTCAAGAACAAGGCCATGAAAGTCTCAAGTACCCAGCCTCAAAGAACAACAGCATCCCACACCAAGATAATTGAGAAGGCCATGCAATTTGGACACAGAGAGACAGACAGACAGAGATAGGAAAAACCAGACATTAGTTCTTCTTAGCCTTCTATTGGAGATAGAACCCCAAAATTAAAGTTGCATTCAAGGAAATACTACAAGAAAGGTGTGTGGTAAAGCCAAGAGAATGTTCTTGAACATAAGACATTTTGTGTGGCTAACCCCACACTTGTACATAGGAAACCTCATATTTTTGCTTCACAATATCCATATGAAATCTATATTCTCCATAGAGAGGCTTGGGAGAACCTAGCTTTCCTCTCTCTTTGGGAGAAATCACAGCCCACCCTTGGGGGAATAAAAAAAATCTGCATTTTGAGGTTCCGGTTTGAAGGGCTTCGGCGACAGGCAGGAATCTGCGATCGTGCGCGGTTTCTGCCTGGGCTCGCCGCTGGAGCTCCCCAGCTGACTGGTTTTGGGGCTAAGCCACCCCATAGAGGTGGCGAAGAGGGGGGAGATCACCAGCAGGGTCGAGGAGAGCCGCATCTCTCCTCCTCAGCTGGCCAAACTCCCTTTCCCAAAGGCGGTAGGAGCGGTGGTCAGAAATGGCCGCCTCAAAGAAGAACTCAACTGGAAAAGAAAGTGCAGGAGGAAGATAAGAAGTGAAAGTTTTGGCTGACCGGGTTAAGCTGAAAAAACAACAATTAAGGTACCCTGGAACATAAATTTTATAAAAGATTACATCGCTCCCAAAGAAGAGTCGGAAGCAGCGGAAGAAAGTGAAAAAGGAAAGGTTTTTTTTTCTTCTCTCTCCTTCCTTACATTGACAACCAAGAGATCTGAATAAGAAATCCGAAAAATCCGCTTTGGCATCAATAGGCAATTAAGCTGAAAATATAATTAAATGCCAAAGGGACAATAGAGATTTCTGGACATTAAAAACTTTTTTTTCTATAAGGAGGAAGGGAGAGGAAAAGAATAAGGGCAGGATCTGGAGGGAGGAGACTGCCTGGATTTCAAAAGAATCTAAAGTAAAATCTCAGTAAGACTTCTAAAAGATACATTTTAACTGGAACTTTGCAACTAAATAGTAACCCCAAGGAAGAGAAAGTGAAAAAAGAAGAAAGTGTAAAAAGAAACAGCTTGTGTGTATTTGGATTGCTTGGTGACTTTTGGATTTTTGGTTATTATATTTGAATGACTAAAAACAATTGGGTGGTTGTTTAAAATTTTTTTACAATGGCATCGCTTCTGGGTGGCTTGAAAATGGAACTTAAAAAAATATAAAGAAGATTCACAAGAAGGGAAGGGCTCTCTTGGCTTCGTTTTTCAATTCCTAGAAATGGAGATCTGCAATCACGAGAAACAACAAGCAAAACAAGACTGGCACAAAGAAGAAGCCATCTTTAATGAACAAGTAACTCTATGTGGGAAAGAAAAGCGGGGAAAGAGAATGGAGAATTTACGACCTAAAAAAGCAGCCAAAAAAGGGAAAAATAATTTGAAAAGTGGATATAATGTTGGAAAGCAACAGAAAAGGGGAATATAGAAGAGGGAAATGGAGGTGGAGAGACAGCGGGGTAAAAAGGGGAGAGGGAAGAAGAGAGGGAAGAAGGAAAGGAAGAGAAGTTACAAAGGTTTGGAGCAAGATATAAAGAAACAGGACTTATTTAGAGATAATGGGTGAAAATCTAACTGAAAAAGGGATTCTGTGAAGGTACATAAGATTGTATTGTTATATTTGTAATAGAAATAATGTTAGAAAATTGGAAACAATATATGATTAATAAGAGGGATAAAATAGTATAATTTAGTGAAATGTTTGTGAATAAAATAAATGAAATAAAATAAATGAGAAAATTGAATCAGGAACAGGAACATTTTAATTAGTCAATGTTTTATAAAATATAAGTGAAGAAGGGGGGAATTAACTATGGAAAGTTTATAAATGTTCCCATAAAAGTATGGTATTTATTTGAAAAGTAATGTGCAAAATGTTAAGACTTAAATGAATATTAATATTAATGATAGAATTGAATTGGAATGGATTGTTGTTTTAACTATATTATACATTTATAATTTTTTTAAGAATATAGTGTGTAGTTTTAGAATGTACCAAGCAGAATCTGAATGGAAGTTATGTATTATATTAAGTGTTATAATTTTAGGGGAAAGATATAAAGGCGTCATATCCCAATCAGTGACTACAGGAGAAATTTTGTTTAATGAGAAAAGATAGTAGACAGTTGAAACAGGACAGACAAAGAATGTAAGTATAATGATTTGAATTGAGATGAAATAAAATAAAGAAAGTTAAAAGTCAGGAGAAGCTACATAGAAAATGTAGAATAGTAATAAGATATGGAATGGAATATAAAAATGAGCATGAACTTGAATTTGTGTCTGTACGAAGAGATGTAACCCGGGATTATGCTGCTTTCAAAAAAAGATTTTTTATGTTTTGTTTGTTTTTAAAAACCAATAAAATTTACAAAAAAAAAAATCTGCATTTTGAATCAAAAGAGGAAGGCATCTTCAGTCCAACAGCAGCCAGGTTGGTTTTGCAGCCTTTAAAAAATAATTACTCACGTACTCAATTTAAGGAAGAGGTTAGGCAAGCAAAAAAAAAAAAAAACCCTCATCTTGCAGAGCCCCTAAATTGGTTTTTATCAACCTTAGCAACTTGAAGGGTGTGTGGACTTCAACTCCCAGAATTCCCCAGCCAGCTTCTGGGGGTTAGAGTCAACCCATCTCCAAGTTGCTAAGGTTGAGAACCGCTGCTCTAAACATTTGGTCCATTTTCTCAATCCTCCAGGCACAAGCGCCATCTCAGAAAGTCTAGCCATGGTATTTTTAAAGACAGGTAGAAATTGCCAGATTGGGGGAGCAAAACTGTTGAGTGACACTTCAAGGAAACCCCCAAAACTTGAACCTCAGACTGTCTCCTATTGACCTCACCCCTTTCCTAAGATGTCTGTAGGGGGTGTGCATCAGCGCACCAACAGGCCTCTCTTCCCTGTCCTATTGTTTCTTTTTATTTTTCTTATATATGTATCCATGTATTCATAACTATGTTTTTACTCATACCTATTATCTTGTAAAAGCAATTGACAAACCAAACAAAAGAAACTAAAAACAAAAGGAGACCCAAAGTTAAACTTGCACAAGCCACTGGAGCACAAAGGGTTTAGTCTTTAATTTATAACTAGCCAGGGTGGTTTCCTCTTATCTTTTCCACCAAGCCAGTGGGAACTGGATAGATAGATCCCTTTTTTTGGACCGGCTAAAACTGTAACCACGCGGTGCAAGATCCAGAATTAGGATCTGGATCTAGAACCCAAGAGAAGGAATGAAACTCCCTGTCGACAGCTGGCAACTCCGTAACTATAACACCCTTTAGCCTCTGCTTCCAAACACGGCTTTGCTCCTCTCTGCTCCCCCCACAAAGATCGCGCCCAATTCCACGCAAAGGTGGGCGGCCTTCCTCAACCCCTCGCCTCCCTTCCAATTCGGGGAAGCTCCGGGTTGGGGACGGACGGGGACACACACACACACCCCGCCCGCCCGTGCAAGCGCTGCCACCGCAGCGGTCCAAGGCCGGGCTCTTTTCCAAAGGGGGCGCCCGGAATGCGCAAGCCAGGGATCCCAAGGCAGCAGCAGCGGCAGCAGCCCCGTTGGCAACGCCGCCCGCGACCTCCATCGGATCCGTCCTCCTCCCAAGGTCGGAATCCTCTCTGGCCGAAAAGCTCCGGCCAGGCGGTGCAAGGGGAGCCGACGCCAGGCGGCCTTTCCGAACTCACACCCGGGTGTAAGTCGCCCCCAGCGGGCTGGAAAGGTGGGGAAGGGAGCTTCCGACGGCCGGGACTCGGCTCCCCTCGCCGCCCACCTCCGTCTCACCTCCACCTCCTCCTCCTCCAGCGGATCCGCCGCCAAGCCAGGCCAAGCCTCCTCCGGCGGGCTCCGCGTGCGCCTTAGCTCCGCTTCCTGCCGCCGTTTCATTGGGCGCCGCTGCTCTCCGCCCGGGGCTGCCCATTGGCGGCGAGAGGCCGGGCCGAGGAGGGGACCGAGCGGGAGGCGCTTTCTCCGCGGTCCCGATGCCCGTTTCGGCTCGTCCTCTCGCTCTCTCTCTCCTCCGTCCTCCTCCTCCTCCTCCCGAGAGGCCTGAGGCCAAAGGAGCCTCGCTTCCTCGGCCTGCAGGCTCTCGCTTTAAGACGAACGGATAGTCCTCGACTTACAACGCTTCGTTTGTTACGTTCCAACGGCGTGGAAGGAAAAGTGACTTAAGGATCGTTAAAAACATTTTCTTTATTAAAAAATATTTTGAAAAACATTTATTAAAAAACAAACATTTGGTTAGGTTATAAAATAAGACACTGTGGGTAGCCCCCACCCATAGAGAATGAAATATTTTGGGAAATATTAAAAAAAAAGGATAAAATATTTCCCTTAAAGGAGAAAGGAGGGGGGGGGGAAATCTTCCAGGAGGCAGAAACCATGACCCGGCCCCCCCTACTCTCCCTGTCCCACACAGAAACTGAGTTTTTAGAAATGCAGATTTGGTAATCCATTCAGAAAGACTGGGTCAGACAGGAACACAATCAAGCCAAAGGTTGACAAAACTAGCTCGGACCAACACCTGGGGTTTGCATTTTCCCCTTTTGCCTATAGAGCCAGCCATGACCTCTACATGACCCCACAGGAATCCAGAAGCTATAAAAACCCACCCATTCTACACTCCATTTTGTCAGCTCCCCCCAGAACCACAAACTGTTGTGTCCGCGCAGACACAGATGCAGAATAACCCACGGTGAGTAGCGCAGGAAAATACAATAAAATGATTGGCTAACGGCATGGCAGTCAACCCCTATATAAGGGAGCCCACCAGCTGTTAGCACTCGTGTTGCTGTTTGGAATATCAATTACTTACAGTAAACAGTTGTGCGGATCCCTGTCTCTGGCTCCTTCTTCCGCACGACACAATACAAACCCTGGTGGTTCTGATCATTAATAAATGGACCTTCTTTCCGATCAGCCTTCAGCCTCCATTTTGTTTTCAACACCTTTTTCCTGGACTGGAACTGAACAAGATGGGTTTTCCCTCCAACAATACAAACTACAAAAGAAAACAGAAAGGCAGTGAGGGGAAAGGAGGGAAGAAGAAGTGAGAAAGGGGCTGGGGAAAAGGACTCCCTCTGTTGCCGTAAAATAAACATTAACATCGAACCACAACTTTTTGTTTTTCCGTAATAATAAGCTATATAAACACATATCAATCTGACGAGTAAAACCCAAAATCGTAGTTGCAACTGACTCATATTTATGACGGTTGCAGTGTCCCTGGGTCATGTGATTCCCTTTTGCGACATTCTGACAAGCAAAGTTAATGGGAAACTCAGATTCACTTAACAACCGTGTTACTAATTTTAACAACCTCAGCGATTTGCTTAACAAATGTAGTGAGGAAAGTTGCAAAATGGGGCAAAACTCACTTAACAAATTTCTCACTTAGCAACATAAATTCTGGGTTCAGTTGCAGTCGTAAGTTGACTACCTGTGTAAACATCAAAATCACATGAAGCACAGGCAGTCCTTGACTTATGACCACAACTGAGCCCAAATTTTCTGTTGCTAAATGAGACAAATTACATAGGGTCTCCTGCTTGAAGGAGGGGTTTGGACTAGATGACCTCCAAAGTCCCTTCCAACCCTGTTAATCTGTTATTTTCTGTTAAAACTTCTCCCTGAAGTAATGGGTGGGAGTAGAAGACCTCAGAGGTCCCTTTCAACCTGGTCATTCGATGTTTTATGTTCTATGGGTGATATTTTGGAGAGACACATGGATGCTTGTCAATGATGGCTGAAGCTTAACTAAAAACAGTGGGCAGGATCACCCTGAAATGTTCACTTAACCCTTCCTATCCCATTTATCTATCTTCTCAACAACTTGTTATCTATCTGCCTTGCCACAGGGCTGAATAGCTAGCTGGCTTCCAGAAGGCTTCTGAAATTGAAAGCAATAAAAGTTTGGCTGGAGGACCTCAAGTCAGCTATCAATGATATAGAGCCACACAAAATGGCCATCTAATTTAAGGTCAGACCAATAGGCCTTCTGGTACAATTTTGCCGCCTCTGACATGTTGTGTAGGTTCTACTCTGCCCCTAGATGGAACATTACTGATGCTCACAGTTTTGATTGTTCAATAAACCAGTGGAATCGCTTGCCTTCAGAAGTTGTGGGCGCTTCATCACTGGAGGTTTTTAAGAAGAGACTGACCAGCCACTTGTCTGAAACAGCATAGGGTCTCCTGTTGGAGCCAGAGGTTGGACTCTGAGACCTCCAGCTATATTCTGAACTCCAAGATCCTGCCCCAGTTCCAGCAATCCAGCCTTCCCTGCTCTCACTGGGTTCGCTCCAACTAGGTTTTGATGGCGAAACCGCAAGCCGCGGGCATGAAACCTGCAGCTTGGCATAGTCTCCACAAACAGACCGCAGGCAGCAGTGGTGGTATTCTATCGATTCGGCCCGTAGCTCTGACAATCATCTGTGAGCGAACCACTTCATTCCGATGATCAGCTGCTGGGTCTTCCCACCCACCCCGGCTCTATACTGATCTTTATTTCCTGCTTTTCAACCTCAGCTGCTTCGCGCGGCACAGAGGATTGCCGCACGTCAGCTGTTGAAGACACAGGGAGAGCGCAGGAATGCAGGAGAAGGTTAGTAGGTAACCCTCTGCACGCATGGGCGCAAAACCTGCCCACCAAGCCACGCCCACAGAACCGGTGGTAACAAAATTGGAAACCCACCATTGGCAGGCAGTCCTGCCCAAGCGCACAGATTTGAATGTGTCTCCAACCTCTGCTTTTCTGGTTGGCTTCACACGTTCAATTCAGCTCTTGTGCAAGCGTACGTTGCCTAGAGATTAAGCCAAAGGTCGGTTGCTGCACAGCGCTATAAATAGGCTTGTTGTTGTTGCAGCCCACCCAGAAACACAGTTCGTGTGAAACGCTGTAGCCCCCTTGGTGGTGGGTGTGAGCCACTGCGAGAGTCGAGGAGGTCTGCAGGGAGAGGTCCAGAAGGACAAGGGATGGTCCCCACAGTGCCATCAAAGTGCCACCTGTATTATTATTTTTTTAATGCACGTGAAAACCCTGTGTTGCTTCCATGGCACAGCCATGCCTCCATTGTGAGTTTTTTGAACACCCCATGCAGATGATCAGATTGCTACCCAGGAGCTCAAGGTGCCAGGACTAGTTGCTGCTTAGCTTCCAAGGGCATTTGAAAGAGCAGCTTCTGATTTTTAAAGCTCTGAATGGCTTGGGGGGGCACTATGAATGCTTTGATTTAACAATAGCAATAACAATAACGCTTTACAGTGCTTCACAGCCCTCTCTAAGCAGTTTACAGAGTCAGCCTTTTGCCCCCAACAGTCTGGGTCCTCATTTTACCCACCTCAGAAGGATGGAAGGCTGAGTCAACCTTGAGCCTGATGAGGTTTGAACTGCCAAATTAAAGGCAGCCAGCAGGCAGCAGAAGTAGCCTATAATACTTCACTCTAACCACTGCACAACCACAGCTCATTTAAGCAGATTTTTTCCCACCAGAATTAGCCATGCAGGTTGTTTCTTGAAGGCAATAAAGATGGAGCGATTTGAAAAAACAACAACGCTCTGTGTAACTGCAATTGCCGATGCCGCTGTGTAATTTTACCATGGGACAGTCTCTCCCGCTAATGATTATTTATTAATCTAATTTATGGGATTAGAGTGTTATTGGGGATGCTCTGTCATTTTGATTATTGTCATTTGTATTGTTTGCCATGGTCGTTTTATTGTTAATGGTTGTACTGCGGATGTTTTATTAGTTTGTACTGTTGGTTGCACCCTGGATGCATTAATTGGAGTTTGTGTCAGCTGCTGTGAGGCTGAATAAATTTCAGGCACACAGAATTCATAAATAAAATTAGGGCTCTCAAAATACAGGGACTGGGTGTTCACGGCACATGACATTACAGCAAACCCCCAGTGATTGACATTAGCTTTGGGTTCATAGTGCATGCTAAATATGACTTTTTATAAAATGCAGTTGCTATGTTTATCTATGCCACAGATTATCAGAGGAACCATATTGTGGCTTACAGACTAGTTCAGGTCATTGAAAGATAATAATAAGGTAATGGCCTGTTTTAAATATAATGCACTATACTCAAAATGGACCAGTTCCACTTTGGGGGTTTTCTCTTTCTTTAGTAGAAGATACTTGATTTTGTTAAAGACAATCATGTTCCCAAGCTCTGATTGGATTCTGGAATCATTTCACATGATGGTTTCTACAAGTGAAACTCGAAAAATTAAAATATCACGCAAAAGTTCATTTATTTCAGTAAAGCAACTTAAAAGGTGAAACTAATATATGAGATAAACTCATTGCATGCAAAGCAAGATAGTTCAAGCCGTGATGTGTCATAATTGTGATGATTATGGCTTACAGCTCATGAAAACCCCAAATCCACAATCTTAGAAAATTAGAATATTACATGCAATCAATAAAACAAGGATTGTACATAGAACAATATCGGACCTCTGAAAAGTATAAGCATGCATATGTACTCAGTACTTGGTTTGGGCCCCTTTTGCAGCAAGTACTGCCTCAATGCAGCGTGGCATGGAAGCTATCACCCTGTGGCACTGCTGAGGTGTTATGGAAGACCAGGATGCTTCAATAGGGGCCTTCAGCTCTTCTGCATTGTTTGGTCTCATGTCTCTCATCTTTCTCTTAGCAATGCCCCATAGATTCTCTATGGGGTTCAGGTCAGGCAAGTTTGCTGGCCAATCAAGCACAGTAATCCCACAGTCATTGAACCAGGTTTTGGTGCATTTGGCAGTGTGGGCAGGTGCCAAGTCCTGCTGGAAAATGAAGTCAGCATCCCAATAAAGCTCGTCTATGGAAGGAAGCATGAAGTGCTCCAAAATCTCCTGGTAGACAGCTGCGTTGACCCTGGACTTAATGAAGCACGGTGGACCAACACCAGCAGATCACTTGGCTCCCGAAATCAACACAGACTGTGGAAACTTCACACTGGACTTCAAGCATCTTGCAGTGTGTGCCTCACCATTCTTCCTCCAGACTCTGGGTCTTTAGTTTCCAAATGAGATGTAAAAGTTGCTCTCATCAGAAAAGAGGACTTTGGACCACTGAGCAATAGACCAGTTCTGTTTTTCTTTAGTTCAGGTAAGACGCTTCTGACATTGTTTGTTGTTCAGGAGTGACTTGACAAGAGGAATATGACATTTGAAGCACATGTCCAGGATCCGTCTGTGTGTGGTGGCTCTTGATGCACTGACTCCAGCCTCAGTCCAGTCCTTGTGAAAGTCCCCAATACTTTTGAATGGCCTTTTCCTGACAATCCTCTCCAGGCTGCAGTCATCCCTGCTGCTTGTGCACCTTTTTCTTCCACACTTTTCCCTTCCACATAACTTTCTATTAATATGCTTTGATACAGCACTTTGGGAACATCCAACTTCTTTTGCAATTACCTTTTGAGGCTTTCCCTCCTTATGGAGAGTGTCTGTTATGTTCTGAGAACCCTAGGAGTTCTCACTCAGGTCCATTCACTTTGCGGGGGCGTTCCTCCCCTTCACTCATTGGTTGGTTCTCCCCAGCAGCCAGCTATAAAAGCAGGCTGCGGGGTCCAACCAGTTGCTGATCGCTGCGAGCCAGTTCCCGGCTTGGCAAGCACGGTCAGCCCTTTATTGTTATAATAAAGTATTGTTGCACTCATGCTCTGGTTCAGCCTCTCTTTTCCCAACTTAACACTGGCAACGAGGATGGGATGGCTACCAGAAGCACCATGCAACCGCTGAGTCACTAGCCGCCGATTCGCAGCCAGAGAGAGAGCGATCGGCCGGCGATAAGAGCAAACGCTGATCCGCAGCCAGATAGAGCGGTCAGCAAGCAAAAAGAGCGAACGCTGATCCGCTGACAGAGAAAGCGGTCAGCAAGCACTAAGAAGTGAACACTGATCCGCAGCCAGAGAGAGCGGTCAGAATCGAAAGTTAGAAGCGTCTGTAGCCGCTTGTTAGCCCAGCTACAGGGAAAGTGAAGCGCTGCGAGCCGCAGCCGCTCGTTTGTTTAGGCGCGAAATTCAAACGGCTGTCATTTGAATTTCAAACCTAAAAGGTACAGCGCGGTGCTGTAGTCAAGTCACTGACGCCCACACAGGCGCGATTTCAAACGCTGCCAACAGCTGATAGCCAAACCGTGTGCTAGCCTAGAGAGAGAGAGGATTGCGAAAAGCCTCTCCAGAGCTGAAATCACTTGCCTGCCACAGGCACTAGAACCTTTGCCGCTGCCCCAGAGAGATTTTATCCACAGGTTGTTCCACCGGTCCCATCACCATGAATTCCAATCCAGTCTTCCCAGCGTTCAAACTGGATGAGGAGAAGTGGGAATCATACAAGAACCGCTTCAACCATTATATCGATGCAATCGGGCTGGCTGACGCTGGGAAGCATCGGAAAAAATCTACTGTGGAGCCATCGTTTTCGATACTGCCACAGCCCTCGTGGCTCCATGTGAGTTGAAAAACGTTCCTTGGTCTGAACTACTTGAAATCCTCACTAACCACTATTCTCCCAGGCCCTCACAGATTGCCAGGAGATTCACCTTCCGTATGAGGAAGCAATCGGACAAGGAGACCATCAATCAATACATGGCCGCCCTCAGAACAGCAGCACTGCATTGTGGGTTTGGAACCTACCTGGAGGACATGCTCCTCGATCAACTAGTCTGCGGGGTCAAGGACCTCCACCTTCAGAGGCGCCTTCTCGCTAAAAAGGACCTCAACCTAGCGCAAGCCGTCGAGGAGGCCTTGGCAGCAGAACTGGCAGCGCACTCAGCCACCGAAATCCATGGCCAGACTGCAAAGCTAACGACAGTTCCAATCCACTCTGAGGAGGTGGTAGCAGAGGAAGCCCCTAGTGATGAAAACGATGTCCACCGCCTCTCCAACACCAGACGGCCGCAGGTAGGAGCCAAACAAGAAAACATCAGTCCGCCCAAGCACATCACCCTGTGCCTAGCCTGTGGTGGATCTCATCTGAGGGCCACCTGCAAGTTCAAGGGAGCCACCTGCAATAACTGCCATAAAAGGGGGCACATCGCAAGAGTCTGCCAAACCCCTCAAAACTCAGCACAAAGGCACCCCCCCTTCTCACACTCCGGACCGCAGAGGCAAGTATTGAACTGTCGCACTCACCACCATGCCAAGCACACTTGCCACACTGTTAGTAAAATCTCTCTCTCCGTTTACTTAGAAGGTAAACCGTGCCACATGGAGGTTGACACAGGGTCAGCGCTCTCAATTATCTCGTGGAACACCCTCAAGAGGCTCCAGCCCAGCCTATCAACTAGCCGGCTCCAGAAGTGCCAGTTTAGCCTGAAGGACTACCAGGGGAGGACCATTCCTGTAATCGGCAGAGGCAAGTTCCTTGTCAATTTTAAAGCTTTTAAAGGTCACCTACCTCTAGTGGTAGTTAACGGCAATCTCCCTACTTTATTGGGGCTCGATTGGTTTCCCCATCTCGGCCTAGGGCTAACAGGAGTCCATGCTGTCTCAACCTCTGACACTGACTCCTTATTCGCTGATTACTCAGACGTATTCAGTGATGAGCTGGGGTGTTATAACGGTACCCCTATCTCATTCTCAGTCGACCCCCAGGCAGTCCCAATCAGACTAAAACCGCGGAGGGTCCCATTCGCTATTCGGCCAAAACTAGATGCGGAATTGGATAAACTGTTAAAACAAGGGGTCATTGAGCCAACAGATTTCGCCAAATGGGAGACGCCCATTGTCACACCCCTCAAAAAAGACGGTAGCCTGAGAATTTGCTCGGACTACAAGACCACAATCAATAAGTTTCTACAAGTTAGCGCTTACCCAGTGCCCGTCATTCAGCATTTATTACACACTTTTGAACCCGGCAGCATTTTTGCCAAATTGGACATGTCTCAAGCGTATCAACAGTTCCCTGTTGACAACCAAACAGCGGAACTCCAGACCATTGTCACTCACAGGGGTGCTTTCCGATGCAAGCGTCTCCAATTTGGCGTAAGTGTTGCCCCAGGTATTTTTCAATCCCTCATGGAGCGGATTTTGCAGGGCCTCCCTGGTGTAGTACCCTACTTCGACGACATCTTAGTCTCGGCCAGGGACAGACCCCAACTCTTCCAGAGAGTCAGAGCAGTGTTAGAGAGGTTCAGACAGCATGGCCTCAAATTGAAAAAAGAAAAATGCGTCATTGCCACTAGACAGGTGGACTTTCTAGGTTATAAAATTGACGCCTCAGGCATTCACCCCCTGGAGTCCAAGGTTAGGGCAATTCACGAGGCACCCACTCCAACCTCCAAAACTGAACTACAGGCCTTCTTGGGGCTATTGAACTTTTACGCCTCCTTCTTGCCCCATAAAGCATCAGTAGCTGAACCCCTACACAGATTACTGGATAAAAAATCACCTTGGCACTGGGGGCACAAAGAAGACGCTGCTTTTCACGCCGTCAAATCACTACTCACATCAGAGGCGGTACTTATTCAATTCGACCCCAACCTTCCATTAGTGCTGGCAGCAGACGCATCTCCTTTTGGAATCGGGGCAGTATTAAGTCACAGGCTTCCCAATGGCGCCGAGGCTCCCATTGCTTTTTTCTCCAGGACGCTCTCTACAACAGAGCGCAATTACAGCCAGATTGATAAGGAAGCTCTAGCAGCTGTTGCAGCAGTGAAAAAATTTCACGAGTTTCTCTTTGGCCATTTTTTCGAGCTGGTCACGGACCACAAGCCCCTCCTGGGTCTACTAGCTGGGGACAAACAGACCCCTCAGGTCCTTTCTCCTAGAATGACGAGATGGACCCTCTTCCTTGCAGCCTACTCCTACAGACTCATACACCGCCCAGGTAAAACATTGTCCCACGCTGACGCTCTCAGCCGCTGTCCCTTGCCGGCTCCAGCTGAAGACCCTGCTCCGGTCCACGCTATTTTTGAGGTCACCCAACTGGACCTCCCCATCACTGCCCTTGACATTGCCGCTAAAACCAAGGCAGACAAAACGCTCGCCCAGGTGTTCGACTGGGTGAGGAGGGGGTGGCCGGGTTGTAATGTTGAAAACAATTTCACACCTTTCAAGACCCGCATGCAGGAATTGTCCAGTTTGCAGGGCTGTCTACTGTGGGGCACTCGAGTGGTCATCCCGACCTCACTGCGTACCCGAGTTCTGGAGGCGTTGCACGAGGGACACCCTGGCATCGTTAGAATGAAGGCATTAGCACGCAGCTACGTATGGTGGCCGGGCCTCGACGAGGACGTCGCTAGATGGGTAAGCTCCTGCAACCCCTGCCAGGAATCCCGTCCAGCTCCTCCTATTGCCACCCCTACTAAATGGGAGAGCGCCAGCGCTCCGTGGTCCAGAATTCACATCGACCTGGCTGGCCCCTTGCATGGGAAAATGTTCCTAGTGGTCGTGGACTCCTATTCTAAATGGATTGACGTAGCACACCTATCCACGACCACCACACAAGCAATTACCAAAGTATAAACGCGCCTGTTTGTAACGCACGGGCTACCCGACTCCATTGTCTCCGATAATGGCCCACAGTTCGCATCAACCGAGTTCAGCCGTTTTGCTGCCAACCTGGGTATCCGCCACATTTTCACAGCCCCATTTCATCCTGCCAGTAACGGATTGGCTGAAAGGGCCGTCAGGACCACTAAAGAAGCCCTGGCGAGGTTCAGCAGGGATGATTGGCACCACAAACTCGCGCGTTTCCTGATGAGCCAGCACTCAACTCCATGTTCAGTCACCAATAAGTCCCCAGCTGAGCTCCTGATGGGCAGGCGACTGAGGACTGTATTGGACAGACTGCACCCACAATACTGCCCTGACTCTCCCTCGCTTCCACATCGGGGGTTAGACATTTTATCTTACAGGAGCCAGTATTCGCGAGGAACTTCGCTGGAGACCCCTGTGGATCCCGGGCGAGATCGTGGCCATCACCGGACCCAGGTCGTATCGAGTCAGACTGGAGGACGGTCGTGTCTGGAGAAGGCACCTGGACCAGCTGCGTAGGCGTCTCAGCACCCTCGCTAGCAGGGACCCAGAATTACAAAACGAAGGGAGGCCTCAACATCAACCCCACATCCACATCCTTCCCGGCGACCAGTTTACACCGGCAGCCATTCCAGAAAGCCCGAACACGGACAGCGGCGCCCAGACGGCTGACCACTCCGATCCAGTCTACGGGGGCACGTCCCCAGTGACCAACCCTACGAGTCTGGGACCTGCCCGAACCGAGGAGCACGTTGGTGACACTTTACCAGCTCTGCCTTCCCAGGCAGACCCTGAACGGACAGACAGCGTTCCAGAGCTGCGCCGTTCCGGGCGCCAGCATAAACCTCCTGCCTACCTCAAAGACTATGCGTGTTCGCATCTGGGGGGAAGGGGTGTTATGTTCTGAGAACCCTAGGAGTTCTCACTCAGGTCCATTCACTTTGCGGGGGCGTTCCTCCCCTTCACTCATTGGTTGGTTCTCCCCAGCAGCCAGCTATAAAAGCAGGCTGCGGGGTCCAACCAGTTGCTGATCGCTGCGAGCCAGTTCCCGGCTTGGCAAGCACGGTCAGCCCTTTATTGTTATAATAAAGTATTGTTGCACTCATGCTCTGGTTCAGCCTCTCTTTTCCCAACTTAACAGTGTCAATGATGGTTTTCTGCACAACTGTCAGGTCTGCGGTCTTTCCCATGATTGTGATTCCTACTGAACCAGACTGAGATACCCAGGTTTAAAGGCCCAGGAACCCTTTGCAGGTGTTATGGCTTTATTAGATGATGAGAGTGGGATACTTTGAGTCAAGAATATTGAACCTTTTCACAATATTCTAATTTTCTGAGATTGTGGATTTGGGGTTTTCATGAGCTGTAAGCCATAATCATCTCAATTATGATACATCACGGCTTGAACTATCTTGCTTTGCATGTAATGAGACTATCTCACATATTGGGTTCACCTTTTAATTTGCATTACAGAAATAAATGAACTTTTGCACTACATTCTAATTTTTCGAGTTTCACCTGTACATGTCTGAGGATGAAGTTTCAAGAAAAGTGTGATGATGCTGTAGTCTAACACCCTTGACGTTTAAATAGTGAGTTTTATCTTGTCCTTCAACATGGAATTAGTCCAACCTCCTGCCCAAGCAGGAGACCCTACACTATTTCTGACAGATGGGAGTCCAATCTCTTCTTGAAAGTCTCCAGTGAAAATCTCCATTGGTGCTCCCACAACTTCCGAGGGCAACTTCCGTTCCATCGGTTAATTGTTCTCACTGTCAGAAAGTTTCTCCTTATTTCCAGGTTAAATCTCTCCTTGTTCAGTTTCCATCCATTATTCCTCGTTTGGCCTTCAGGTGCTTTGGAAAATAGGTTGACCCCTTCCTCCTCCCTGTGGCAGCCCCTCAAGTATTAGAAGACTGCTCCCCAGGTCCTTCTCTTCACCGGACTAGCCATGCCAAGTACTTGTAATTGCTCATCATATGTTGCATGAAGGCAACCGTCAAAGATGGCAAGTAATGAAATTAGTACAGTATTTGACTTACAATTTACCAATTGGGGCCAGAATTTCAATTGCTAAGCAAGGCAGTTGTTAAGTGAGTCATTCCAAATTTTATGATCTTTTTGCCATGGTTGTTAAGCGAATCACTGCTTAAGTGAACCTGACTTCCCCAATTACCTTCGCTTGATGGAAACGTCCTGGGAAGATCTCAAGTGGCAATGACATGACCCCAGAACACCGCAATTGTCGTAAATACAGGTAGTCCTCGATTCACAGCTGTTCATTTAGTGATCGTTTAAACTTACAACGGCACTAGAAAAAGTGACATGACCATTTTTCTCACCATTCTAGAATCTTCATAGTCACACGATCAAAAATTCAGACACTTGGCAACTGACTCATATTTATGACTATGGTAGTGTCCTGGGGTCATGTGACCTTCTGACAAGCAAATTCAATGGGGATACCAGATTCACCTAATGACCATGTTACTAAATGAAAAACTGAAGTGATTCACTTAACAACTATGGCAAGAAAGTTCATAAAACGGAGCACATTCACTTAACAATTGTCTCGCTTAGCAACATAAATTTTGGATTCAATTGTGCCTGTAAGTCAAGGACTACCTATACCTGCCAGTTACCAAGTGGCCAAATGTAGATCACGTATTGTGGAGATGCTGCAACAGTCGTAAGTGTGAAGAGCAGTTTAAGTCACTTTTTTCAGTGCCATTGTAGCTTTGAATGGTCGCTAAATGAACTGTTGTAAATCGAGGACTACCTGTGAAATCAAAGGCTATGAATTCTCCTCATGTCTATTCTAAGATTCCTCTTCAGGGAATTCTTAAATCCTTAAATTCTGTCAGGTTACAAGAAAATAAACATTGATTTATTTAGATCAGACAATTCTCTACCGTGCTTTTCCTTCAGACGCTCAAAATCACTTTCAGTGAATAAGTATTGCATATAAACTATTTTTGCGGTAGATGAAAGCTACGAAACGCTGCTTGCATTTGGGTGAAGCTGTACATTTTTTTCCCAACATTTCTTTTCCAAGGGAGATGCTGCTGTTACTGGCTCTATTCCTGCTTGTTGGTTGCTTCTGGCTTGGGTCACATATTACATTAAGTCTTCCTTTCTTTAACCACACTGTGTGAAACTATCTTTGACTGGATTCACACAACATGGCAAACCAGAAATCAATAAAGGTTTGGTATGATGCTTGAACCCTCTGATTCTATGCCCACAACATAACTTTCTCACACAATATTCTAGGCTTAGTTGGCTTTGGGTTTTGAATTCTTTGTAGTTCAGTATGTTTTATGAACTCAGGTCACTTGACTCCTGTTTGGTTTAATGCAGGTATATCTAACCTTAGCCATTTAAAGACTTCTTTAAGATCTGCTGGCTGGGGAATTCTGGGAGTTGCAGTCCACATGACTTAAATTTGCCAAAATTGGACACCCCTGATTTAATGGGTTATGCATAGCTAGAAAATAAGTTGATGTGCTAATCAGTTAAGACTCTTCTTTTAAAGATAGTTGAGAAAATATAATATTAAGTTAGAAAGTGACAAAAAGGCCATAATATCAGATTAGAGGGGTAGTAAAATTTATTAAAAGATCTAATATCAGGCCATATCAGTAAAAAAAATATTGTGATCCCAAGTTTATCTTCTATTTTCATTTTATTTTATGTTATTTTATTTATTTTTAACAATCAGAAATGTATTCATTTAAACCTACCACTTACTAATCCATGAAGGCTTTGTTTATATCTTTATTCTTGTTAAAATGCAAATCGCTGCATTCTTCTCTTTTTCTCATGTAAATATTCTTGTTCAAATATTTAAATGCAAATGCTCCGAAATGTAAGCATTTTAAAAAAAGTGACTTCTGCTATTTGCCGACATATTTGTTTCATTTTATTACTAGCTGTGTCTCAGTTTAACAATCCAATTCTGAACTCAATTCAAAGTTGGCTTTAAACTTGAAATTCTCTTACATGTGAAGTTCTTGGAGCTTGATTGTTTGCTTGCAAACATTTCATTACCCAAGCAGGTAACTTTATCAGTATGAGTGAGTAACAGTATATACAGTAACTTGCCCTTCCAGTTTGGGCTGAAGTGTAGTTTTCTCCTTGGGAGTATTTCTTGATTAAAATATTGTTTTCTGCTTGATTGTTTGTCTGGCATGTTATCTCACAACTCAGAGACAAACTCAACCACAGTTTCAAGTAAGAAAATGTGAGCATCTTAGACCAAACCAAATCGAAAAAATCCTAGGAAATTCCTGGAAGCTTAGCATTCAAACAAATTAGCCTCAGTACACACATAGAGATAAACCACATTTACACATCATTCAAAAGAAGCAATAAAAAAACTAATAAAGAAATAAGAAGGCTAGAAGCATCCTGTCCTTCAGCCAACACCCAGATAAGCAGGGATTAACACCAGACAAACAATCAGGCAGAAAACTTACCTATTTGGGTAATGAAGCTGTGCAAGGAAACAAAGAAACTTAGAGATCACCAAGAACTCCACAGTTCAGATCTGAGTTACCTGAAATATTTTCTTATATTGGACTGCTATATATTTTAGAATGAAAGTAACCTGAGGAGTTTCCTGCCTGCTCTTTGTGAGACTCACAAATTAAGAACAAGCTTAAGGAATCTCAGGGTTGTAGCCAGATAAGATAACTGAAAAAAAAAATCTGTATTTCCAATAAAAGCTCATGTCACCCTGAATTGAACTCAGTTTCACTTTTTCTCATGGGTTATAGATGATGTTTACAAAGCACCCCCACAATTCAATTCAAATAGCTTTTCTTAAAAAAAACACACCTGTTTCCCACAGAATCTTTGGAATATTGAGATACAACTACTCTGCCTTCAAAGAACTGAGCAAAAATATCCTGACAGAACAATTAATCAGTGGAACAACTTTCCTCCAGAAATTATGACTGCTCCATTTCTGGAGGTTTCTAAGATGAGTTTGGATAATCATTTGTCCGAAATGATATAGGGTTTCCTGCTTGATCAGGGGGTTGGACTAGAAGACCTCCAAGGTCCCTTCCAACTCTGTTATCCTGTTATTCATTCTCCTTAAAAATGTGATAGTTGTAAGCATGTCTGCGAGGGCTTTCTATATCTGCCAGCATGGGAAAAAAATTAAAACTGGAATTCTGGAATTCGAACGTAGTTCAAGGTTCCGTCGCTTTTTGTTCTGTCCTCCAGCTATACTATCGGTATCCCTGAGTTTTGTAACAATGGAAGAAGCAATGATTTGCAGTGAAAGCTTTAATAACAGGATACGTGAGTTTCAGCTTAGGCAGTTTAATGAATTATCCCTACAAAGGAACAGTTCAGGCTTTATCTTCTAGAAAATTACTGACTGTTCCACACACCTGCTTCCCTATTTCAGAATTGGTGAGGAAATTATACATATAAATATACATTCAGCTGCATGTAGATCACCTCTTTTTTTTAACCTCAGAAATGTTCTTTTTTCAGAGCATAAAGAATAGAAAAACAAATACAGCTAAGCTGTGCAGCTAGTCTCCAAATGGGTCATACTGCATTTTGAAATGCAGAAGTGATTTCCATACATTCCTTCCATGGTGTCTTTTGATGTTCAGCCTAATCTGAAGCTCCTGCGAGAGGGCACTCATCCAAATGCTAACAAGGCCTTGCCTAATAAACAAGCTCTATCCCTCAGTGGCTAAAATGCTGAGCTTGTCGATCAGAAAGGTCGGCAGTTCGGCGGTTCGAATCCCTAGCACCGCGTAATGGAGCGAGCTCCCGTTACTTGTCCCAGCTTCTGCCAACCTAGCAGTTCGAAAGCATGTAAAAAGTGCGAGTAGAAAAATAGGGACGACTTTGGTGGGAAGGGAACAGTGTTCCGTGTGCCTTTGGTGTTTGGTCATGTTGGCCACATGACCATGGAGATGTCTTCAGACAGCACTGGCTCTTGGGCTTTGTAACAGAGATGAGCACCACCCCCTAGAGCCGGAAATGACTAGCACATATGTGCAAGGAGGGGAACCTTTATCCCTTAGCTGACTCAAGCTTAGTTGATATTTACAAGACCCTTAATACTTGTTGTTGTTGTGGACTTCTCTCCAGCAACGTTGCTTCTCAAAGAGACCTGGCAGCACATAATCACTAATGTATTTGGGATCTTTGGATAAATACACTAATAATGGGGGAAAGCTTTCGGGATTTGTATGTTTTTCAGTTCTGATCTAAGATAAAACAATGCTCTGTAAAGTTCCTTGATGAACGATATCCAGTAGCCGTTCTCCTACTTCCCCAAGATCTAACAAAAAGACTGTGGGATGATTGAATTATTAGGCTCAAGGAAACTAAAAAATATATATGACGGTCAGACTGTGAGATTTCCTCTAGCCACCATGGATCCTTAACCAGACTCTCCTTTAGTTCATTCAGCTGCACCCACAAAGGTCCTGGTCTTATATTAGGAAAGAACAGTGATGCCTTCGTCTAGTGTAATCTTACCTTCATAGAAAGAAGGTGGACTTGAGTGGCAACCAATCTGACAGCTGTCCTTTGAAAAGATACACTGACACAGATTGGAACTGCCAACAGAGAAAACAACTCAGCAGAAGGTTGGACTAAAAGACTTTGGTCCCTTCCAACACTGTTACTCTATGTTCTATGTACTGTACAACTTATAACAAATCTCCATTATGCATGAACAAAAGCACCAACACTTGATGGTTCATTGGCAGGGGTTAATTGTCTCTTTATATAAACTCAAAGATTAAACTAAGCCTTTCCTTACTTGGGTTTTTCCAGCTGGCTGCAGGATGGCAATTAAGTTTAATCAGAGAATTTAAACAGAATTATTGATATGTAACAATGAAATAGCAATGGAAGAGAAATATTAAATTTACAGTGAATTAGAAAAAAAAGTGCTTTTTCCCAGATGCTTTTTCACTGACACATTACTCCAGTGCTGATTACTTAAATAGATAATTAATAGTCCAAAATTTGATGGAAACCCATTAATTTAAGTTGGATCATTTTTTAAAATTATGTTTGGTAGCAATGTCTCAGGAATTCTGGAAGATAATTTACTGCAGTATGAAGTACACTTTAAATACTGGTTTTTCTTTCCTGCCATCTGTTTTTCTGTTAACTGTTATGAAACTTTACATTCCTACAAAATATACAGATTTGACTTTGGGTATGGAAACAGTTATTGGAATACTTTATGTTTATTCCTAAATATTACACATCTTTCAAAGAACGGCAAAGTTTTATGGCAGACTAAGAATGCGTCAGTATGAAAAATATTTTCATATTTAAAAATCAATCTGATACAGAATTTAACTTAACCTGTGAATTATTTATGGATTAGAATTCTAATTATTATTATTTAGACCTGCCACATAGGACATTTGAATTATCCTTTATGCAGTGCTTTAAAACATTAGATTTTGCCTAATAAGAAGGGTAGACCTTTTTAGATTTCACAGATATTTCTATTAACTGTCTTATCTGACTAATTATCATACTCTTTTTTAATCATTTTTGTTCTTTGAATTGATTTTAATGACAGTTACATCACTTACATATATTATTTCAATGTTATTTTAAAATTCTTGTTCAATTTTATCTATCTGAATACTTCCATAATTCTTAAAATCTTTTTGTTTTGTTTTTCCTTGACTGTGTTTTAAAACTTCTGTTAAAATGATTAAAACAAACCAACAAATCTTACCTACTTTAAAGAAAGCCTGAGATTGGAGATGCATGGTTAGAGATTCTTTGAATGCTGGGAGGTAATCCTCAGGATGTGATCCTTTTAAAAAAAATGATTAAAGCAGTGTTCACTGTTGTAAGACAGCAACTGCTCCTTTCAACACATCAACACGACATCACAACAAGTACAAAAGGAGGAGAGGTAGCATTATGATGGTGCAATACTGCCTTATTGATTGTTGCCTATCTACAGTACATACTATATATACAACTTGGCAATGCCAAGTGACAGCAGCATCAGGAAGGTGTATGAGAAACTGGAGAAGGAACAGAGCTGGAGGAGGAACTTAGGGAGGACATGGAACGTAAAAGCCAAAGTTGATGCTATGCACGTTGATGGAATCAAGATTATTTTACTCTCAAAAATGGAGGGGCACTTCGACCCCGACAATAGACAAATTGCTGCAAAAGTAGATGGAGTTAGCAGAGATGGCTAAATTGACTGCTTTGATCAAAGAAAAAAATACAAATACCTTTATTTCTACCTGGAAACCATTTCTGGACTTTGTGCTTCAGGTAGAAAAAAATGAAACTGATTTTGGTTTTTGATTTTGTTTTTTGCTTTTGCTTTATCGATTAGATAGATATGGTGTTACAGAAATGGCTAGTTTAAACTATTAGTAGTAAATAAATAGGTACCACTTCAGTGACAAAGCAAAAAGTTGTGGTTTGATGTTTCCCTATTCTACTGCACCAAAGGGAGTCGGACGTCAATGCCTTTTCTTTCCTTTTTCCCATTCACTTCCATAGGGGACAATGCTCATCCCCGTTTGTTAGCCAAGAAAGCCAGCATTGTCCAAAAATGCTTCTATGGTTATGGGGCCAGCATGGCTACATGCTGAGGTGCACAAGATGCTGCTGCTTTGTCACTGCATGTTTTCAAATTGCTAGATGGGCAGGAGCTGAGGTCAGTAAACTCCTGTCCACCTAACAGGTGGTCTGAGGTCACAGGGCACTGGGGTTTTGAACCAGGTTATCAACTTTCTAGCCAATAAGCAGGGGTGGAATTCAAATTTCTTAACAACCAGTTCTGTGGGTGTAGCCTAATTTGTGGGTGTGGCTTGGTAGTCATGTGACTTGGTAGTCATGTGACTGGTTAGCTTGCATGTAAATATTATAAATATTTATGTAAATATTGATTTTTTTATAAAAAAAGAGCAACTTTACCCAAAATCAGACAAAGCAGGCAGGCAGATTGAGTTGCTCATAGAATCACAGATTCGTTCAGAGATCTATCTTTCTACAATCGGCTACCTGAGTCAGTCACATAAAATTTGTTTGCTAGCAAACTCATAAAATTTGCTAGCAAACCAACTCACAAAATTAACTCACAACACACCATGCATGGCAATTGCTTACAAGATAATAAGTATAAGTAAAAACATAGTTATGAATACATGGATACATATAAGAAAAATAAAAAGAAACAATAGGACAGGGACAGTAGGCACATTGGTGCGCTTATGCACGCCCCCTACAGACCTCTTAGGAAATGGATGAGGTCAATAGTAGACAGTCTAAGGTTAAAGTTACTTCCTGTAGCTTCTTTTAATTAGTAGCTTTGCTGCCACGTTTTGTACTTGTTGCTACTCCTGAACACTTTTTAAGGATAATCATAATCATGGAACATTAATATAAGATGCATAATACAATGTCACCTCTATAGCAAAGTTTTCCAAATTCAGCACCTTTTTAAGGTGTGTAGATTTCAACTCTCAGAATACCTTAGGCAGCATGGAATCAGACCCATAAGGCTAGCGCCACATGACGCATGGCAAGTCACAAAGTATGGTTCTTAAGTCACCATAGTTGGATCAGTCCAGCGTGCTAAACCAAAAGCAATGACCCACATTTGTGGTTTTGTGTGGTACTTTAACATTTTTATTAAAATGCAAGGATAGTTCTGCTAGATTAAAGCAGCTGGAAGGAATCAATATTTTCGGCAGTATCTTTCTGGGGAAAATTAAAATGCCACAGGGATGCCTAAGTTTCTGAGCTCCCCCAACTCTGTTTATCAGGAAAGGTCTTTTTTAAAAAAAAAAGGGGGAGGGAGGGAGAGGAGAAAGGGGGGGGGGATTCTGCAGAGGAGTAAAACAGAACATGGCAAAGCACTGCAGACAGATCTATCTCTACCCAAAAAGCATTGAATGGAGATGTGCAAATGGGTAGCAGATGGTCAGCATATCAGACAAGAAATCCAGGGGCTTTAGAGTTCCTTGGAGTGCTTCAAAATTGGCCACATCCCATATAACTGAAGAGGGTTTAGATATGGACCCCTCCAGAAACATCAGGACTGACATGTTCATGGGTGCCAACTAAATAACACTGAAAAATATAAATTACCTCCGCAAAAGATTGAAAGCCTTTCTGTAAGAATCTTTTTTAAAGTCTGAACAATAATTGTTTGACATTTACACTGTTAAGAATGGTTCAAAAATAATAAATAACTTGACATTAATAGCATGGAAGTTCAACCATATATACCCTTGTTAGCTGTTTGACCTTTTCTGCCATTAGCAACTGACTAGAGGAAAGAAGAAAGGAAGGAAATTACAGAAGAACAAATACATTTATGTTATACCCACCTGCATTCTTTCTCACTAAATTGGTTCTCTATTTCAATTAAAATTGCATTTAAAGCTGCCCAAGTGAAAATCTGCATGCTGCAGGGTGGGGGGACGGATATCATATATTTTGTTGTCATCATGCAAAGGATGCAATTTGTACAATATGCATCCTTTGCCAATCATATCATGACATGTATGATATGATTGTGGGTTTTTGCCAGATGCCAATGGATGCCAAAACAATAATTTCTTGGTCTCTTCTCCATTTTATAAAATTCATCCTGGGTCTGCTACCTTTGAACACTAATTCTGGGTGTTTTTTTTACAGGCCCACTAACAAAGTTCTGGTATCCCATTTTCATCACTTGCTCAGAATCAAAAAGGAGTGGAGGAAAATTACAGTCATAACTCAATCATTTTGATCTATGCAAGAGAATAAAACATTGAAAAATGGAACTATACCAACGCTGATGGGGAGGGGAGGCAGAGGCAGAAAAGGAAGAAAAAATGGGAAATAGCCACTTTTCCCCAAGAATACCTTCAAATAAGGATAAAAAAAACACCAAGTATCAGGAATAAATACCCTAGCCAGAATAAAAAGCTGCCAGCAAATGGAACTAGTTTCCTACTTGCAGGCAGCTTTAAATATAAGGGAGAATTCCAAAGAGATGAGAGCACATCTGTTTCCAGAAGTGGCACAGTCCATTCCATACTGCTGCAGTATGGTGCCACCTGCACAGGGATGCATTGCAGACGAAGCTGGGTCTCCCCATAATGTGGACTCTTGCTGTTCTATATTAGCATACTCCAAACACTGAATCCTGATTGGTCCACACGGACTGCAACCCGATTGGTCAACTGAACGGCTGTGATTGACGCACTAAGAATCAACCCCGATTGGCCGAGCCGATCACGGGAGATTCAAAGCCCTGTCATTGGCTGCCCAGCCGCGAGCAATCCCTATATGAAGGGCTGCCGCGGCTTCAAGATCTTGTACAGGTCTGTATACTGAAATAAAGAGCTGAATGTACACTTGGTCTCGCGTCTCTGTGGGAACTGATCTACCCGATCTAACACTTGCATTTGGAAAGAACTGTGCTCTTCTCCACCCAGCAGGCAGACCCAAAGGGTGGGCGTGATGGGTCTGTTTCGAAGACTCCCGAAGCTTATGGTCCAAGCACAGGTTGGAAACAAAGCAAATGGCAATTAGCCAATTAGGGGCTGAGAGAGGCCTCTATGGAACCGGGGAGAAGGGGAAGGAGGATCCCAAGAGAGACCCTTGCTGGCAACTTGTCATCACTTCCCAGCAGCTTCCTAAGGTCAGGACGTTCCCAAATCCCAGCTCTCCAAGCCTTGGGAGAATTGTCCTCCCCAAGACCCTTCTCACAAAAGCAGCAGGCTCTCTGCCTTCAAGGCCCCAATTAATAAAACCCTGGAAATAAAGGAGGGGTGGTAGCAACAATCTAGAAAGGAAGAGGGATTTTGAAAGTCAATGCTCACAGCTTCCTTTTAATTGACTTTCAGGGGCTGCAGTTGAAACCATTTCGTCAAGAAAAAGCACTTGGGAATCCAGCACTGGTTCGGATAATAGACAATGAGAGCTTCCTTTCTGACAAGCCAGCTGCAGCTTCTGGCCCATCCATGCAAAGAGGACTTGGCTTTGCATTGCCTACTTGTTTGCTTTTTACCAAATCTCAGCTCTTAGGCATCCTCCGTCTTTGCTGGTGTGCTCACATTTGCCAGAATCAAGCTAGCTGGGTTTTCTTTCACTCTTGAACATCATCCAGTGTCACGTTTTTGTGACATGGGCTGGTGTATAAATACACATAGACATACATAAACCTAAGGATGTGATGGCTCCGCAGTTAAAGAAGCTGAGCTTGTCAGCTATAAAGCTAACCAATGGAGTTTGAGACCCAAGTGCCACACAAGGGGTGAGCTCCTATTCCTTGCTCCAGATCCTGCCCACCTAGCAGTTCAAAAACATGCAAATGCAAGTAGATAAATAGGTACCAGTTTGGTGGGAAGGTAACAGTGTTCTGTTCATCTTTGCATATATTATGCTGGCCACATAACCACAGAAAATGTCTTCAGTTAATGCTCAGCCAAGAAATGAAGATGAGTACTGCCTCCTAGAATCAGACACGACTGGATGTAGGGTGCATCAAAAATTTTCAATTTTTAATTTCCAAACATTAGGGGTGCTCAAAAGTTGTGACATGCCTTGAGGATTGCACAGCTATTTTGTTTACTTTAATATAATTTAGATGTGCTTGGTAAGTAACTACATAAATATAACTTGTTAACACTTTGTTGGTTTCATAGGAACTCCTTTACCTTTTACATAAACCTAGCCCTCAAGGTAGTAAATAGCCTTGTATACAGGGAGTTCTCAAATTACAACCATTCATTTAATGCCTGTGTGAAATTACAACAGCACTGAAAAAAGTGACTTGCGACTAGTGTTTCACAAATGCTTCTTTCACACTGTCCAGTTGAAGGTCCAAAGTTGGCTTTGAAAAAAATCACAGGAACCAAACTGCATGCAAAGAAGTCCAATATCATATGCCTACAGGTTCACCTCAGCTTATTACTGTTTAACAACGGTACAAAGTTATGAAAGCTTCAGAAAAACTGATATGCAACTGGTCTTCGCATTTACAAACACCACAGATTCCCACAGTCACATGATCAAAATTTGGGCACTTAGCAACAGCACGTATTGATGTTGTTGCCATCTCCCAATATTAGGTGATAACCATCTTCAGCCTTCCTAGCTGGCTTCTGACAAGCAAAGTCAATGGGGAAAGTTGAATTTACTTAACAACTGTGCTATTAACAAAAGCAATGATTCATGTAACAACTCTGGCCAAAAATTGGTTGTAAAATTGGTTGCAACTCTCTTAAGAACTGCCTTGCTTAACAATCAAAATGTTGCTCCCACTTATGGTCATAAGTCAAGCACCAGATAAAGGTAAAGATTCCCCTCGCACGTATGTGCTAGTCGTTTCCAGCTCTAGGGGGGCGGTGCTCATCTCTGTTACAAAGCTAAAGAGCCAGTGCTGTCCGAAGACGTCTCCATGGTCATGTGGCCGGCATGACTAAATGCCACAGGCGCACAGAACACTGTGACCTTCCCACCAAGGTGGTCCCTATTTTTCTGCTTGCATTTTTACATGCTTTCAAAAACTGCTAGGTTGGCAGAAGCTGGGACAAGTAATGGGAGCTCATTCCATTATGCTGTGCTAGGGATTCGAACTGCTGAACTGCCGACCTTTCTGATCGACAAGCTCAGCATCTTAGCCACTGAGCCACCACGTCCCTTTAAGCACTACTTGTGGTCCATAACCCAAATATAGTCAACTACTGAAAACTCTTCTCATCTGCCAGCTTTTCTTTGAGATATTTGCAACATCAGCTGAGGGTCAGGCACAGATGGGATTCAAATTTTTTAACAACTGGTTCTGTGGGCTTGGCTAGGTGGGCATCACGATGTGACTGGATGAGTGTGGCTTTTTTTGCAGCAACCCCCCTTCCCCCCATTTTTATGCCTCCTGGGTCTCAGGGAAGCCTTCTGGGGGAGTATTTTTGCTCCTTCCCTGGAGCCCAGGAAGGCAAAAAAATGCAGCAGGGGGGCAGCATCCCCCTGTGCCCCTCCTGCACCCCTTTTTGCCTCCTGGGCCAGAGGAAAACCTCCTGGGCGAAGCAGTAAGACAGCAAGGGGAATCCCCACACAGCTGTTTATTGGAACAGCTAATCGTTGCGGGGGGGGGGAGAGAGAAATACCTTAAGAAGTGACTGGGCAGGGGAGAATGCAGTCAGTGATGTCGGGCATGCCCGTGATAAGGACTGACTGGGAGGGGAGGGCAGAGGGGAGGGGCCAGCCAGGAGCACGATTTGCCAGTTTTCCGAACTGCACAGAATCATAACAACCGGTTCTATAGAACCGGTCCGAACCGGTAAAATCCCACCCCGGGTCAGGCACCTGGAAAGTGGTGCCCTCTATACAACTCTAAATTCTCCATTTTCAGAAAGATATTGGCAAGTGAGGGGAGGAAAGTTCAGAGGTCAACGTCTAAGATGAGGCAGGGGTGTGAGAACATGTCCCTACAAAGATAAGCTGAAGGAATGAGATGTTCAGAGTGGGTGGAGAAAACTAAGGGAGGAGGCAAGATAACACAAAGGGAAAGGACAAGGTAGGGACAAATAATAGGTTCAATAACACAAAGGGAAAGGACAAGGTAGGGACAAAGGTCAAGAAGTCTTTTGAGTGGCTGCAGAAACCAGAAACCAGGACTAGAAATTGCAGCTTCCTAGATCCCATTTCAATATAAACAAAATCTTCCTGGGAGCAAGATCTATACATTGGTGGAAGAATCTATTTACTACAGATTCTCCACCTCTAGAGGATTTTAAGAGAAAGATGGGCAGCCACCTCTCACTGCCGGTTTTCCTGCAGACTGTTGAACGTTGAACTAGGTGCTTCTTGCGGTTCTAACCCTTCCAACCCTATAGTTCAATGAATTTGTAAACTGACAAGTTGCAACCCTCTGAGTATTGCTTCTTACAAGGCCACTCTTCACTTGTCGGTTGTGTTTTCTGAGACATCCAGTCACAGAGAAAAGGGGGTTAATCTTTTCTGCAAAGCATCTGAGCGCAGGACGACAAGTAACAGATGGAAATTTATTAAGGAGGGATCCAATCTAAAACTAAGGAGAAATTAGAACAGTTAATCAGAAGAACAGCTTGCTTCCTAAAGTTTGTGGGTGCTCCATCACTGGAGTTCTTTTTTTTTTAAATAAAAAATTTATTAGTTTTTAAAAACAAACATAAACAAACAAAACATAAAAACATCAAGCTGTCTTCCATAGGTGTACATACAGTGTGCCAGTTGGTTTACAAATTGTTTTGTGCTTCCATTTCGTAGTCTTCAATTACAATTACATTACATATAATCTCATATTGTCAATCAAAAACTAAATACCTTAGTATCATTATTAATCAATCATTTGACTATACTTTTTTTTTGACTATACTTTTATTCATTCATGTTTACAAGCTAACCATAATTTACTTAATTTATTGTATAACAGTTCATATTATCATCCCAAGTCTATCCTAAAATCATTTTGTAGTTATAATAAAAAAGAAGTACATCTTTATATATTTATTATTTTGTAGAAATCTACATATTTCATTACTGTACTTTATTATCTAACCATTGATAGAAAAGATCCCAAATTTAATAAAATTGTTTATCCTCTTGTTCTCTAATTTCAAATGTCAATCTACTCATTTCAGCACATTCCAATATTTTCTTAATGATTTCCTCCTGTCCATCACTGGAGTTCTTTAAGAAGAGACTGGGCAGCTGTTTGTCTGGAATGATATATGGTATATGGTCTCCTGCCTGAGCAGGGTGATGGACTAGAAGACCTCCAAGGTCCCTTCCAACTCTTATTATTCTTATCCTAGTACATGGATTTTCCAGCTACACAACCCTGCAGAGACCTTAGTGGCAGAGCTTGGTTCCTGCTCATTTTCACAGGAAGCTTCTGTGGTAATATATTTTATTCTGTGGGTCCTTGTATAGCTTTGCATAGATCTAGGGACTAAAAAATGCCTCTGGTGGGGGGCATTTCCGCCTGCTATGGGTGTTTTTGTCCTGTTAGGACCTGCGAGCTTAGAGGACCAGATATGTCGGTGAAAGGTCATAGTATATAGCTGAGCCATTCCCAAGGGAATAGCTGAGCCATTCCCATGGGAATTTCCGCAGATGTATATTCTCATCCTGTTTATTCTCTTCCTATATATCCTGTGGAAATAACATCCTGTTGAGGTCACTTGTTTTCTGTATGTGCATTTTGTTCTCAATAAAAGCTGGTACCTGGGTCTACTCAGGGCTGGCATCTGCTCAGACGTTTTCCTGCGTCTCATTTCAAATGTCAGTCCACCACAAGTGGTGACCCCGACGTGATAGTTTGGAAGGCTATACGTTTTTGGCGTGATAGCTTGAAAGCTATACGTTTCCCGCATCCTATACTCATCGTCATGGACGTCGACTGGGCCCTCATCTTCTTCGCTGGACGGAGACAGATTCTTTTCGTGAGTATGGGGGAAGGTCTCTCGAAAGCTCAGACAAAGCACCTTAGGGAAATGAGAGAGATCGCTGGGAATAGTTTTAAGTTTGGAGTTCATAGTAGAGGACATGCAGTAGGAAAGAAAGAAATTGAGGACTTATTACAGTATGTTTGGAAACATATTCCGTGTTATCCAGAGGGAGGTAGTATTAAAGTAGAGTGCTGGAGAAAGATAGGAAATTTTTGCACGAGGAGCCTCGTGCCCTTCTTCAATTTTGTTAACCTGGAGGGTGGTTATGGATGCATTAGCTACTCATGAACAACCGCTCCTAGCACCCCTGAAGAAGGTTTGCCGCCTTACCATGCGATAGTGTATGTTGCCACCGACAGCACCTCCAGATAAATCCAGAGGACTGTCAGGCGCTGAAAATACTTTGTCAGAAGAGAAGAGTTTGCCTTTAAGAGTTCAAGTAGATGCAGTTACTGCAGCTATTCAGGAAGCAACAAATAGAGGGAATTATCAGGAGATGATTTGGTAGAATTTGGAGTGGAGATTCAACTTAATCCAATAGAAATTGGTGTAGATGCTGCTTTAAATCAACAGAGAGATAGAATGCCTGAGGAGGGGTTCGTTCTTCTCCCAGTTAATTTCAAGCCGTGGGGGCTCTCCCTGACAGCGAAGGTGGTGAGAAGACCTTTACTAACATCAAACAAGGGAACAATGAACCCTATGAAAATTTCATTAATAGATTGAAAGTGGCTATTGAAAGGCAAATTGACAATCAATTTGCCCGAAATGAATTGCTTTTGAAATTAGCAGTAGAACAGGCAAACGCAGACTGTAAAAAGATCCTGAATCCGCTTATCGCGAGCGGAGAGCAAGAGATCGCAGATTTGATAAACGCATGTAGAAAGGTGGGGAGTCAGACTTTTAACATGGAAACTTTAGCTCTGGCTCTCCAGGCAGGAAATGCTAAAAAAGAAACTTTTTTTTATTGTGGGAAGCCTGGACATTTTAAAGCGCAATGTTGGGCTCCTGGAGGATCAAAGTCAGCAAAAAAAGAGATCAATGGGACAGAGTGTGACCTAAATCAGTATATCAGATGCTCCTAAAGTTTTTACTGATGGAGAAAATTTTTTTGTGTTTGGTGCTTGTGTTTGGAAAGATAAATCTGGAATTTGGCATACAAAAAGTGACATCAGAGCAGAAGTCTGCCCAGCAGGCAGAACTTGCTGCTGTAGTTTTGGCTTTTCAAAATTTTCAAAATCAGGATTTTAATCTAATAGTGGATTCTTTGTACGTATATAACTTGTTACCCTTTGTAGCAGGTTCTTATTTGTCTCCTGGAATATCACCTAATATTCTACGTTTGCTTTTGTTGTTTGCAAGGATGTTTGGAGCAGCGTGTGAATGTGTGTTTTGTTGTCCATATTCGTAGCCATAGTAATTTACCTGGAATTTTATCACAAGGCAATGCCAAAGCTGACAGTGCTGTAACTTCAGTTCTCACTGTCCAGCCATGGGACAGCCATAGTTATTTTCATCAAAATGCTAAAGCATTGGCACATCAATTTAAGCTTACTGCTGCAGAAGCTGCTGCCATAATTCAACAATGTCCAACTTGTTCAAAACAGAACAGGCTATTCCTATGGAGTCAACCCAGGGGTTGAAACCTTCAATGATTTGGCAAATGGATGTTACTCAGTATCCATCATTTGCACCTTGGAAGTATATACATGTGACAGTGGATACTTATTCAGGATTCCTAATGGCTACTCCTCAAAGAGGTGAAGCGGTTAAACATGTCATCAATCATTGCATTAAGACATTTTCAGTTGCTGGTACGCCTCAAACTTTAAAAACAGACAATGGTGCAGCTTATCGGAGCACAGTCTTTGATCAGTTTTGCAAACAGTGGTCTGTGGAACATAAATTTGGAATTCCATACAATTCCACAGGACAGGCTATTGTAGAGGCGTTATAATGGCACGCTCAAGAACATGTTAGCTAAATTAAATAAAAAGGAGGGAAGCTCCTGGGGCTTCCGGCAATTCAAGATCAATTAAATCTAGCCTTGTATACTTTAAATTTTTAAATTTGTCTGGTAACCCCCTGCGAGTGCGGCCAGCAGGCATTTTCTTCTCCTTCTACAGATGCAGTGAGGCCTCGAGTGTTGGTGCGATTCCTTCCGGATCCGGCATGGGTTCCAGCTTCAGCTGATTCACGTGGGGACGTGGTTATGCAGCAGTAGAACATCTTGGTCAAATTCGTTGGGTTCCTGGTCGATGTATTCGGCCTGATCATTCTGAAGGCGTCTTCGCAGGTGCCAGTGAGGAGGTTCCTGATTCTCAGGATGGCATTTCTGTGGTTCCTGATTCGTACCTGTGGTTCCTGATTCTCTTGATGCCGGCAGTCCAGGCGTGGCGCTGTGAAGGCTGGGAAAAGATGACTGCTTATCTGAGGTTATCAACTTGTATGCAGCAGGTTCCTTTGGGGAATCAGACTAAATTAATCTGCAAACAGCGGCATCCTTTGATTTTCCAGCATATTGGTCCTGGCATAAGGGTCAAGACATTCTTTACTCGGGACCTGATAAGGATATTATATCTTCAGCCTGTGCTACAACTCTGATCCTGTTTAATGTTTCTGTTTCAGACTATGGACAATATAGATGTCAATTGGAGTTACCTAAGTTACCTTACACAGACTCTCTATCCCACCTTTGGGAATAGCTATGAACTATAGAGATATTCATATTTTAAATAATTTCACTGTTGCTATGTTTAATAATACTGTTAAGAGCATTAAGATGTTAAATGAAGAAGTGTCTGAAGATTAGCCAAATTACTTTACAAAATCGTTATGCTTTAGACATAATATTAGCTGCTAAAGGAGGAGTTTGTGCTTTAATTCATTCACATTGTTGTATTTTTATACATAATTATGATTATAGAGCCTAACATTACAAAAACTGTTCACGATATGGAAGACCGCATAGCTGAACACGAAGCAGAAAAAGATGGCTTTTGATAAGTCACCTTGGCTTTGCTATGGGATTGGCTTCCTGACAGCTCATGGTTACGTTCATTGCTTCAATTAGTTGTGACAATTGTTATTATACTCATTATGTTATGTTGCTGTATTCAATGTATTCCTAATCTATTTCAAATGTGTACCTCAGCTTTTCAGCATGTATGGGACCAAGTCACGAAGTCGCTTGAAGGAACTGTGTATTATGCCACTAAAAACACCCCCCTATCTTTGAATAAATAAAAAAGGAGGGAATGTGGTAATATATTTTATTCTGTGGGTCCTTGTATAGCTTTGCATAGATCTAGGGACTAAAAATGCCTCTGGTGGGGGGCATTTCCGCCTGCTATGGGTGTTTTTGTCCTGTTAGGACCTGCGAAGCTTAGAGGGACCAGATATGTCGGTGAAAGGTCATAGTATATAGCTGAGCCATTCCCAAGGGAATAGCTGAGCCATTCCCATGGGAATTTCCGCAGATGTATATTCTCATCCTGTTTATTCTCTTCCTATATATCCTGTGGAAATAACATCCTGTTGAGGTCACTTGTTTTCTGTATGTGCATTTTGTTCTCAATAAAAGCTGGTACCTGGGTCTACTCAGGGCTGGCATCTGCTCAGACGTTTTCCTGCGTCTCATTTCAAATGTCAGTCCACCACAAGCTTCCATTGAAAGGGTTAATCTCAAGAACTTCAGGGCTCAGGGATGTCCTCCTAGAGGAAACTTCCAGTCTGAAATAGGTCAGCCTCATTGCAGCCCATGCATTTTTCAAAGCCACAAATTAAATTTTCATTCTCATTTATGTAGCTCTGATAACCGAAAGCTTGAGCTGGAAATGAAGGTTGATTGAGTTAGCTTCTCGCATCTCTCTAGTGGCTGGTCTCCCTCTCAGTAACAACCGGCTCCTCCATAGTTACAGGAGCTGATGAATTTCAGCAGACGAAAAACAAGTTCAAAAAGCAGGAGGGAGTATCAGAAAGAGAAAGGGCTTGGAAGCAAGGGGAGAGAGAGTCAATTTGCAATCTTGAGAGTCCTACCTGACCATTTTAAGGCAGGAAACTTGCTGAAAAACAGTGCAGTCGTTTTAAACTCTGCATTAAGCTCTAGGAAAATTTCGTAAAAAAACAAACAACCCAGAGATTCTTTCTCTCCCCCACAAAAAAATGCCCAACTTTCATCATAACTGATCCTTGTGCTCCTCCAGGATTGTACATAAATACATCAACGGAGGCGATCCACTTTGGACATGCTTGGAAGCAAAGAGGTCTAATTCTCAGTCCAAAGTCACTTGGCTCAGGCTGCTTGTTCTATCAATACAGGTAGTCCTTCATATAGGATCACAATGGGTCAGAATTCCCATTGGCTAAGCAAGGAGGTTGTTAAGTGAGTTGCACCCTATTTTATTTGGGGGTGGGGGGTGTTTGCCACTTTTTAAAGTGAACTGCTGCAGTTGTTAAGAGAATCAAGATCTCTATGGAGATTCACAGTCATCCAGGTCATGGTTGTCCCAAAGGTGCTTTTTCAAAAAGCAACTGGACCATTCTGGTTTTTCTTTGAAGACATTTTGCTTCTCATCCAAGAAGCTTCTTCAGCTCTGGATGGATGGTGGGGAATGGGAGGATTTACATTCCTTTTTCTGGTCATCTGCATTCTTTTAGAGAGTCATTGAGGCCACTTGGAGATTTATTTGTCTCCTCAGGGTCACCCTGGGTAGTTCAAATGGGTGTGGAGCCTTCTTGGAACTGCTGAAAGGCCTTGGGTGAGAAGCACCTTTGGAAGAATCGTGATCATTAAGCAAATCTGGCTATCCTATTGACTTTGTTTTATGGAAGCCAGCTGGGAAGGATGCAAATGGAGATAACATGACCCTGGGATGCTACAACCATCATAGATACACACACCTGAATTTGGTCACATGGTTTTGGGAATGCAGTGATGGTCAGAAACGTGAAGATCCACTGTAAGTCCATTTTTTCATTGACATTGTAATTTTGAGTGGTCACTGAATGGTTGTAAATTGAGGACAACTTGTCATAAGCCACCAATAGCCTCTGGAGATTCAAGAAGTAACCATGCAGTTGTCCAACTGCCTGGATATGCATCAACACGGCAGCAGCGCCTTTAGTCGTCTGAGGAATTCTGAGAGTTTAAGTCCACCCATCTTAAAATTGGCAAGTTTAAAAAAAACGCTGCTGTAGAGGGTGAAAAATTGAGGAAAGTGGCATTGCATTTTGCATCTCTTTGTGTTTGATTCCCACGTTACCCCTTAAAGGAACCCTTTCCCCCACCAAATTTGGGGGTCAGCCCAGCCACGAAAAAGACAAAGGATTTCCAGGCTAAACTCTGCAAAACCTAATGATTACTACTACTCCAGCCAGCCAGCCAACTATCCAAGAATGTGCCCTTAAATGCTCTCCAAAAAGAAAGACTACAGGGAGACGTTTTCTGCCCATGCAGTTTATGCTGACCAGATGCTATGCAGTTCCCTTCTCCTTTTTTTTTTCCTCCCTGGGCTTAACCCAGCAATCTTCCTCATCACTTTTTAATGTAGAAACCTTGTACATCTCTTAATGAACTCGCAAACAGAAAAGAAACATTGTTTCTGCCTTGGAGATTTCTTTTTATTGCTAATGGTAATACAGAGTAATATCTTACTTTGCCTCACTTGTCAGCAGGAAGGAGTGGGAAGGTGTGCTGGCTTGGAAACATCTCCCTTTCCCAGCATATAAACTGAATAGCATGGGGGGAGGGGGAGCATGGAGGGGAATTTCTCCTGCTGAAACATTCAAGGGCCCCTGAAAATGCTATAATGATTTGTCCCACAGTCAGCCAGATGTTTAGACTGGATTTGGCACTTTTATCTGGATGTAAGCTGTTCCAAGTCACAGCCTTTTGCAATTGGCGGATGGTGACTTTGGAAATGCTGATAGTGTTCAAGTGATGCGCCGGATGTTTTGAGATTGTACCCAAGGTGCCTGTTATTATATTATGGTTCGTTGCATAGTCAGCCAGATGTTTAGCTGAACTGGGCATTGGTATCCATCTACCTGGGTTAGGCAGATGTTGTTTAATGTTATCATTGCAAGATGTCAGTTCTAAATAAAGCTGCCTTTTGCAATTGACTAATGGTGATTTTGCCACTGCTGATGGCATTCATGTGGTGCTCCAGGGGTTCTGTGATTACCCTTAAGGCACCTATCACTATTGGCACTACCTTAGCAATAACAATAGCACTTAGATTTATATACTTCCCAGGGGCGGGATTCAAAACTTTTAACAACTGGTTCTGTGGGCATGGCTTAGGTGGTAGGTGTGGTTTGGTGGTCATGTGACTGAGTGGTCATGGCTTGGTGGTCATGTTATTTTTAAAAAAATTTTATTGGTTTTTAAAACAAACATAAACAAACAAAACATAAAAACATCAAGCCATCTTCCATATATGTACATACAGCGTGCCGGTTGGTTTACAAATTGTTTTGTGCTTCCATTTCGTAGTCTTCAATTACAATTACATTGTATATGATCTTGTATTTTCAATCCAATATTAAATACATTGGTATCATTATTAATCAATCATTTGACTGTACTTTTATTCATTCATGCTTTAGGAAATAATCATATTTTACTTAATTTGTTTTATGACAGTTCATATTATCATCCCAAATATTATCATATTATCATATTATCATCCCTAGAATCATTTTGTTATATAATTTATCATATAATAAGAAAAGAATACATCTTTATATATTTAGCATTTTCTAAAAGTCTACATATTTCATTACTATATTTTATTGTCTAACCATTGATAGAATAGATCCCAAATTTTATAAAATTGTTTATTATCTTGTTCTCTAATTTCAAATGTCATTCTACTCATTTCAGCACATTCCAATATTTTCTTAATGATTTCCTCCTGTGATGGTGTTTTCTCATTTTTCCAGTTTTTAGCAAATACAATCCTAGCCGCTGTTAATACATTTACAATCAGGTATTTCAAGTCTTTACTATATATTTCAGGTAAAATTCCCAATAAGAATATCTCTGGTTTCAAATCTATGTTTTTTTGTCATTTTTTCCAACCACATGTGGATTTTAGTCCAGTATTTTTTAGCATCCACACAAGTCCACCACATATGGTAATATGGGCCAGGTGTCTGGTGACATTTCCAACATTTTTCAGATTTATTCTTGAACATTCTTGTTATTCTTGTCGGGGGAAAATGCCACCTGTAAAACATCTTATACAAATTTTCTTTATATGCTGTTGACATTGTCATTTTATAATTTTGAGACCACAATTTTTGACATTTCTCTAGATCAATCCCATATCCAAAATTCTTCCCCCAAACAATCGTAGTTTCTTTAACTTGTTCTTCTTCTAGTTTAATTTCTAATAAATATCCATACAATTTTTTAATCACCTTTTCATTAGTACCTGTCAAAATCTTATCTAAGTCAGTCAGTTTATCATAGAAACTTCTGTTTTAGAATCTTTATCATACCTTGAATGTATTTGCACACATGAAAACCAATTCATCTTTATACCTTGTTCCTCTAGTTTTTGTAGAGATTTAAGTTCACCCTTTTCATTCAATATTTCACCATATCTAACTGTTTGTTCCTTCTTGTATATTATAGGGTAAGAAAATGCTTCAATAGTCAATAGCCAGACTGGAATTTTCAAATAATATTGTCTTTTAATCTTCTCCCAGTTTAACCACAGAGACTCCCGTATATGATGTCTTCTAAAGTACTCCTCTGTTTTAGTTCCTTTATACCATAAAAAAGCATGTCACCCCAACAACAGATCATGTCCTTCTAATGTCAACAATCTAGTATTTGTTAATGTTATCCATTCCTTAACCCACATCAAATTTGTAGCTTGGTAATACAACTCCCAATTAGGCAAACCAAATCCTCCTCTTATTCCAGCATCTTGCAAAAGTTTTAACTTTATTCTCGCTTTCTTACCTTGCCATATATATTTCAACACAATTTTATTTAAATCTTCAAAATAGTCTTTTCCAAGCCTAATTGGAATTGTTTGAAACAAATATAAACTTCTGGGTAATATATTCATCTTGATTGTTGATATTCTCCCTATTAATGACAGTTGTAAATTTTCCCATTTTGCCAAATCTAGCACTATCTGCTGTTTAAGTTTGATATAATTATTCTCTTTTAGTGTACTACATTTTGCTGTCAAATATCATTACCTTTGCCATTTGCTTGTGATATATAGCTTCTATTGCTTGAATAAATTTTCTAGCAAAGCCCCTCTGTTCCAGCAGTAATAACAGGAATTGCCAATTCACATTATCAAATGCCTTCTGTACATCTAAAAATATCAAAGCCATTTGTTTTTCAGGATGTGCCTTGTAGTATTCCAAAGTGTCCAAGATTACTCTCATATTGTCTTTAATTTGTCTCTTTGGCAGAAATCCATTCTGATCAGGATGGATAAAATTATTTAAGTATTTTTGAAGTCTTTCTGCCAATATTGAAGCAAAAATTTTATAATCTGTGTTTAATAGGGAAATAGGTTTATAGTTCTTAATTTGTAATGGATTGGCCTCCTCTTTTGGAACAAGTGTAATATAAGCTTCTGACCATGATTTAGGTATCCTCTTCTTTAACATAACTTCATTTATAACTTCTAGCAATGGAAGATTCAAAGATTCTTGTAATGTTTTGTAAAATTCTGCCGGAAGTCCATCTGGGCCTGGTGCCTTTCCATTATTTTGCTTCTTGAGTGCTTCAGTTAACTCCATCATCGTTACATTGCTTTCTAACACTGTTTCAATCTCTTTAGGTATCTGGGGTAACTTAGCATTCTGTAAGTACTGTTTGACTCTTTCCTCATCAATATTCTCTTGTGTGTATAGTTTCCCATAATAGTCTCGAATGATTTCCTTCTTCTCTTTACTACGATAGCAAACTTGGCCTTGATCATCTATTAATTGCAATATTTTCCTTGATTCTTTCTCCTTTCTCAATTTATATGCTAACCATCTACCTGGTTTATTTGCATCTTCAAAGTCGTTCTGCTTAGCAACTCTAATTTTCTGTGCTAATTCTTCTTTTTCTATTAGACCCATTTTATATTTGGTTATATCCATTTTTGACTTAATGTCCTTTTTCTGTGGTCATGTTATTGGCTGGGTGTGGCCAACTTAATATCACTCACATCGAGGCACACACCTCCTCGCCTGGCCTCTCATGACTGTGGGGATGCTGCAACAGTCGTAAGTATGAAAAGGGGTCATAAGTCACTTTTTTCAGTGCCATTGTAACATTGAATTGTCACTCCACACAAGCAAAGTACCAGCAAAGGAGCAGGAAAAAACTCCAGAGAAGTTCCTGAGACAGGAAGTCTAGTCCTGCCAAGAATGTAATAAGGGTTAATGGAGAGGCAGTTTCTGTAAGCAACACCAGAATGTTTCCTTCCTGCCTTCCTTACAGGATTAGGCCAGTAATTTCTTCTAACAAATGGTTCTCCAAACTGCTTAGAATGTTAACAACAGGTTCTAGCGAATAGGTGCGAACTTGTAGAATCCCAACCCTGATACTTCCCCATAGTGATTTACAGCACTTTCTAAGTGGTTTACAATGTCAGTATAGTGCCCCCAACAATCTGGGTCTTTATTTTACCAACCTCGGAAGGATAGAACGCTGAGTCAACCTTCAGCCAGTCAGGATTGAACTGCAGGCTGTGGGCAGAGTTTGCCTCCAATACTGCATTCCAACCACTGCGCCACCGGGGTTCTTTGGCTTTCTTTTGCCACAGTTATCCTATTTGTAAGTCTTCAAATTTGTGTTTCTCTCCAGTTCTTTCTTTTCTGTTCTGTTGTCCCCAGGTACTGCCACATCCATTATCAGGCTTCATTGTCTTTCTTGTCAACAATTGTTAAGTCTGAGGTGTTACGTGGCAGGTGCTTGTCTGTTTGAATTCTAAAGTCCCAGTGCACTTTATTTTCTTTTTTTGTCTATTTTGTGGTCCTATTATTATTATTTCTACTTCTAGCCAGCCACTTTAAGCAAGATAAGATAACCCATTCTAGCCCTGAATGAAAATGATTGCAGATTGCTTCAGGGCATCATGAGAGAAAATTAAATCAGATCTGCTAGCCAATCCTGAAGTTGAAAAGTCAGGCTTGGCCAACAATTAGATTACAGGAAATGCCAGTATTTAGGTTAGATTGGGGTATTCAGCAAGGGTCAATAAAATAAAAAACAGCAGCCAGGACCGTGTGAGGAAGATGCACATTGAACATGGCGGCAAGACCTGTGGCTACCATCTTGACTTTTTGAGCCCTTCCCCATGGATAACTCTGGAATTCAGAAAACATCCCTTAAGAAGATCGCTAAACTATTTCCAAGCTCTTGTCAAAGTAAATATCCCTCCCCAGGTTGTTCCCTTGTAGATCAAGATAGATTTGAGGTCATTTTTACTTTTATATCTCACTGAATCAACCAAGGTTTATGGTTACATATTTTTAGAAAGATAAGGAACAGACAGAAACTCTATATTTTGGGAATAGTGAAGAAGAAGGGCATGTTTGCATCCCTTCCTAATGGGAGTTATGTTAGTTTTCCTCTGTTAATCTTAGGGGTTGCTCTCATGTTATGTTCTCAGTTTTCCACAATTGCAGATGTGGGTTTCACATCCTGGTGAACATCTGAGCAGCCCACTGGTCAAACGCTAAACTCTGTGGTTTCTACCATGGAAAAGGAAGGGTCGCCCTCACTTTCCCAGGGACCATCACCAGGGGAAAAAAAAAGGAATCATTACACTGAACACACACACACACACACACAACACTCCACTTGAAATATGAGGACCATTTTCTCATCTAACACCAGCCTTTCACTTTCTCCCCTCCCAAAGCTAATCCTCTGTCACTTGTCCCCTTCCCACTTCCTGCCCATTCAGGTCAGGCCACAACAGCTATGAATATTCAATTACACGGATGGAATTTCTCCATTAAATATGTATCAGCTTCTTAAATTTCTTGCTTGGGACAAAGCAGCCGTTTCACAAAGCATACATTTTGCTTGCACTTCTGTAACATTATAATTGCATGCAGCAACTATGTATAGTATTTCTGGATTTTAGGGGAAAATGCCTTCCATATCTGTGGCTTTAAGTGTTCCTATGAAAGAGAGAAGAATCCAGGGATATCTGCAATGAGAGGTAAAAATTGTCAAGGTAAAATTGTACTATTTTAGCTTTTCCCTTTTTAGCATTGTCCATAAAAAAGGTGGTGAATTATTCACATGGTTGGTCAACTGCCATATTTTATTTTTTTGATACCTTCCATCCCACTCCATGGATATTCTTGCAGCAATCTATTGGAAACCAGTTCAAGAACAATCATTGTGCCACGTAGGTATTATTCTCTAGTTCACAGGATTCAGAATACTGAAGATCCTTCCCCTGTTATAATCCAGGATACTCAACTGCCTTCTCCTGTTTGGACTTAATATGTACGATGCAGTTATTCTTAATAACTTCACATTTTGAATGTGTGGCGTCACACTGGGCAGAGCAAATGTTCATTCTTTTTGTTTTTGTTTTAATGAAGAAAGCTTCTTTCATGTTGAAGAGACTATGATTCATTTCTTCGTGTTAATGGTGTGTATTTCAGCTGAGGATCTTGCAGTTTCCTTTGCTTCAAATCTTCAGAGGATTTTAAAACATTGAGGTGCTCGCTGGGTGCATAACAAAATCTGCCTTTGGATAATCTAATGTTAAATGACTGGTTGTCTTTTGAGAACTCTAATGTTTAATTTCACATGGCAAAAAAAAATTAGCATTAAACCTGCCTGCAATTGCTAATGAAAAAGATCTGCTGATGCTTTAGATGACCAATACGACAGGTGAGTCAGCAGAGAAACTTTTGGGATTGATGCAATGAATTTCACCCATCCCAGCAGCTGCTTTTACCCAGCATCTAAACTTGGTTAGCATCTTAACATCTATCTAGATTGGTTGCTGTTTTTCTAGTTTATTGTGTGAACTCACATCTTTATGTTTGTGCTTCAGAGAATCAGGCAGACCCAACAAAGGGGTTAATTCAATAACCAAGTTAAAGGAAATTTTTAAACAGACAGTCCTAGATTATCCGTGCTCAAATTGACACGGATTTACTTGCAACAAATAGAGTCTTAAGTTGATTGGCTGAGAACCAAATTGTTTTTCAACTTGAAAAGTACTTGTCAATGACTTTGACACAACTCTCAAGAAGGGCCTATCGTAGAGCAATACCTATAAAGAAGAATCAGGGTTGAAATGAAGGCTCTTTGGTGCTCTCTGAGCTTGGCTGTTTTCTTGCAGATGTTGGATTCCATGGACACTTCCACTATCTGCCACATCACGAAAGGATGTATATCTGTGGTGCACCAACATTGCTCATGTTTCCTTTGATTGTCAAGTATGTGCCTCTCTTAGATTTAGAGCCATGCTGGTGCAGTGGTTAGAATGCAGTATTGCAGGCTCTAATTCTGCTGACAGCCAGCAGTTCAATTCTGAACAGCTCGAGATTGCCTCAGTCTTCCATCCTTCCAAGGTTAGTAAAATTATTTCATGACAACTTAACAAACGGTCATTTATGAGCCTTGGTGATGTAGTGGTTAGAATGCAGTATTGCAGGCTGACTCTGCCCACTACTTGGAGTTCAACTCTCACCCACTCAGGGTTGACTCAGCCTTCCATACTTCCAAGGTTGGGAAAATGAGGACCCAGGTTGTTGGAGGCAATATGCTAACTCTGTAAGTTGCTTGGAGAGGGCTGTAGAGCACTATGAAGTGGTATCTAAGTCTAAGTGCTATTGCTAGTGCTACCTAACATCCCTTTTTGAAAGAACAGCCCACGCGGATCTGAATCTCAGATTGTCCTTCTTCCTCCTGGGCTCTAATCTGTATATCATGAGCAGAACTGATAAGTTTATAATTAAGGCAGTTGAGCTAGGAACCCCTAGCATCAAACAGATTGGGGTACTTTGTAAAGGTGATGTATTTCCCTAAATGTTGATTCATTTTTCGTTTTATATTTTTGATAAGGTGATAGGACTAATCAGTCCATACTTTCTCCAGTAACCAAATTATGCTATTTCAACAGAAGCTGCTGTGCAATCAGGTCAGCTCCCTTCCTTGGAGTTACTTGCCACACTTCTGAACAAGGGGATCAGGCTTTCTCACCACCTACATTGAAATATGATACAGCTGTCATTTCAATTGCCTGCTGTTGGTTGAGGACAAGAGAGACCATTTCTTTGCTCCAAGCCACAGGATGTCCCTGGCTGACTTTATTCAAATCAAGATTCCAGAAGAGTGTTGAAGATCAATGTGACGTGCTTAGATGCAGAGGTAGCAGTATTAGTTTTTGCACAGATCTATACTGTGACATCTGGCCGGATAAGTTGGGAAGAGATAAAATAGCTAAGAAGCGAGTCATGGAGAGTCTTAACTCCCACAAGTGTTATTTTTGTTTGTCTACAAGCTGGAATATCCGTGATGCACAGAAAAGAGCTTCAATCACATTTTCATGGCCCTCACCTCGGCTCTTTCTCCGTACATATTTTCATTTATATCCTGCCTCCTTCCCCCATGAATATTCTCGAGTTAAGAAAGAGAAATGAAAGGAACAAGTGGAGCTGGCTTGGATAGATACAAGAATATCTATGCAAAAATGACTTCAGAGAGAGGCAAAAATAATCAGGGGACTTGAAATGGTACCTTGTGCAAGAGGAGACTGATAGATTTAGCATTGAGAAGACCAAGGAAGGGATATAAGAGAACCTTGCAAATAACTGCTGTGACCTCACACCAAGTATAAGTTGCCATTCTCTGTCCAACCTAGCCGTTCTCGAGCAACTAGAAAGCAGATTCCAATCAACGGTTTGGAAATGCTTCCTTGTGATCAATTCAAATGTGAGATTTAAATGCCAAGTAAACTGCTCAGCTTCTTGTTAGATATAGTCAGGACTGATAATCACATATTGTAAAGTTCATGTCTTTCTCTATACTCTTGCAAATATATGGACATGGACATGCAGTTTCCTTAGCAATAGTAAGATTTACCATTGTCTTTTTCCAGGAAGATTTTTCAACTCCCCTGGCTTTCTTGTCCAATATCTGAGGGGCTGCCACAGAGAGGAGGGGGTCAAGCTATTTCCCAAAGCACCTGAAGACCAGATAAGGAATAATAGATGGAAACTGATCAAGGAGAGATTTAACCTGGAAATAAGGAGACATTTTCTGACAGTGAAAACAATCAACCAATGGAATAGGAGCCTTCAGAAGTCATGGGAGCTTCATCACTGGAGGCTTTCAAGAAGAGAATGAACTGTATGTAAACCTGGCCATTGATTGATATTTATGATGATGACAGTATGACAGGATCATGTGATCCCCTTTTGTGACCTTCTGACAAGCAAAGTCAGTGGAGGAGCCAGATTCACTTAACAATCACGTCACTAATTTAACAACTGCAGTGATTCACTTAATGACTGTGGCAAGGAAGGTGGTAAATGAGGCTAACTCAATTGACAAATGTCTGACTTAGCAACAGAAATTTTGGGCTCAACTGTGTTCATAGGTTGAGGAGGACTTGTATGTTCTGGACCCATTGGCCAAGGAATTTCACCTGGTGGGGTCCAGGAAAAGAGCCTTTTCTGTGGCAGCACCTGGTCTCCGGAACCTCCTACCCTCTTTGCCAAGATGAGATCTTCCCCCACCCTTTTGGACATGGGGACTCAGTGGCTAGGATGCTGAGCTTGTCCATCAGAAAGGTCGGCAGTTCAGTGGTTCGAATCCCTAGCTCCGTGTAACGGAGTGAGCTCCCTTTACTTGTCTCAGCTTCTGCCAATCTAGAAGTTCGAAAGCGTGTAAAAAGTGCAAGTAGAAAAACAGGGACCACTTTGGTGGGAAAGTAACAGTATTCTGTACACCTTTGGCATTTAGTCATGCCGGCCCCATGATCACGGAGACGTCTTTGGACAGTGCTGGCTCTTCGGCTTTGTAACGGAGATGAGCACCGGTGCCACCTAGAGCCGGAAACGACTAACACGGATTTTAAAGGCCTTAAAATCCAGCTCTGCTGATTGACCTGGAGGTGATTATTGGATTAGATAGAAAATCCTACCTCTACTCTATTGGATGCCCCTCGCAATACACACATGCTATTTTAGCTATTTCTTTATTATTTTTAATGTATTTTTTGTTCTTACAGTTTAAATTTTTATAGTATTGTTTTAGCAAATTGTAAGAGTCAGGTGACATTGAGAAGGATGGCAAATAAATTGAATAAATAAATTAACCGGATTAATTTGGGGCCTTTCATCTATTCTGTTGACTTGACATGAAGGAGAATTCTGCCCCCTGCTACAATCACCTCTGGATGGGCTGGGCTGAAGAACAATTTGCTCAGTGTTTTACTTTTCTCCCTGCCTTTCTTTAGTGCACAGTTGGGGCTTAAGGAGCTGTTTACCTCATTGCTCTTTAAGCTGGCTATCACTGTAATTATTATTATTAGCAAATTGGGTGCATATTGAGAGGGGAGGCAGGCGTTATTGAAGGAATGAAAGAATAATTGAACGCCACTTTGGCATATGCTCAACCTAGGGGTTTCTTTTGACTTCTGAGTGTGAACGGCTAAAGGTGTAGCAACATGATATTATTTTGCTCTGCTCTTAAATTAATGGGGAAATATTTCTCTCTGGCTCATACGTGCACAACATCCATGCCTGGAGATAGAATGTGCTTTCAGGGCAGGCAATTTTATTGCTGGCATCCCTCGCTTTTTAAGAAAAAGGAATTTGGGAATCCAAGAATGGTGAACAGTAAGGATCCAGACTTGCAAACCTCTTACCTTTCTAATTAAACTAGAGAGGATAAGAATACAGCATCCGATTTTGGTCACTACACTACAGACAAGATGTTGAGATTTTGGAAAAAGTGCAGAGAAGAGCAACTAAAATGATTAAGAGCCTGGAGATTAAAGCATATGAAGAACGGTTGCAGGAATTGGGTATGGGTCTAGAGAAAAAGAGAGACTGGGGGTGACATGATAAAAGTATTCCAGTACTTGAGGGACTGTAACAAAGAAGAGGGGGTCAAATTATTCTCCAAAGCACCAGAAGGCTACACAAGAAACAATGTATGTGAACTAATCAAGGCAAGAAGCAATATGGAATTTAGGAGAAACTTCCTAATAGTGACAACAATTAACCTGTGGAACAGCTTCGCTTCAGGAGGTGCTTCTTCACTGGAGGATTAAGAAGGGACTGGATAGCCATTTGACAGGAATGGTATAGGGCAGAGTTGTCAAACTCAATTTGATTGAGGGCCACATCAGGGTTGTGTTTGCCTTGGGGGGACAGGGGGCATGGCCAGGGTGTGTGTGTGTGGCCAGCTCGATGTCACTCATGTTGGGGGCACCTGTGGTGGCCTGGGTGGCTCTGGGAGCATCTATTGTTTCCAGTGGAGGAAGGCGAGACCAGGGAGAGGGCCAAACCCTCGTCGTCCCGAGGAGCCTTGCTGCCCCTCTCAGGCCATGGGGAGGACCTCCAGATGGTGGCACAGGCTGTCCAGAGCCCTAGGCAGTGGAGGGCAAGCGCCCAGCCCAGCCCTTGAGCTCCCAGGACACCGGCCTGGCCCAGTCCCGCTTCCTTGAGGGGGTGCCCGGCTGCACTTACTTCCTTGAGGCTGCTGCTGTTTCTCACTCTTCTTGGACAGGTTGCTCATGGTGTTTGCGGGAGGGCAAAGTGGGTGGGTCAGCAGGAGGCCCACACCCTCTTCACACAAGGAGACCTGGCTTTGGAACCAAAGCATCCTCGGGGATAGGATGGCAGACCACCGGGAGAGATCAGGATGAGGAGACAAGGGGATGGCAGCAGGGTAACAGGGCTGTTGGTGGCCAAGTGCTAAACATGCTAAACCTTCCTTCTTTCTCTTCTTCTTCCTTCCTTCCTTCCCTCTTTCCTTCTTTTTCTTTGTCTTTCCTCTTTCCCTTTCTCTTTTCCTGTCCCTTCTTGGATGCTCAAATGCAAAAGAGGAAACATTTCTCGTTTTGTTTTGCTAGCCCTCTGCCAGTGAAAAGGGAGCTTGTGGCCCTTTTTTTTTGGCCACGATGGCCTCCTACAGCCCTCTGCCAGTGCAAACAGATCCCGGGGGACATGCACACCTGCCCCCCCCGAGTTCCAGGAGATCTGCAGGAGGCCGTTGTGGCCCCAAAAGGGCTGTGCACAGCCTCCCAAGCTCTATTTTTCCTTGCAAAGGCACTGTGGACTAGTCCTTTCCTCTTTCCAGATTTAAGCCCCCTGCAGGTGAAATCCAGCTCTTGGGCCTTGAGTTTGACACTCCTGGTATAGGGTCTCCTGCTGGAGCAGGGGTGGTTAGACTAGAACAGTGGCCCCCAACCTTTTTCGAACCAGGGACCAGTTTCACGATTATTTATTCTTCCACGGACCAGTACCTGAGTAACATGAGACTCCACCGCCATCAGGACAGCTCTTTATTCGAAGCCGCCGCACCCTTCACCGAAACTAAAGCGCGAGCACCCAAACGCCACTTTCCAACTGAAAAACCAGAAGCACTTTCCAACCCAAAACCCAGAAGCAACCGAAAACCCGGAAGCGCTGTCCGAAACAAGATGGCGGCACCCAAGATTTGCGGCCCAGTAAAAAATGATCCACGGACTGGTACCGGTCCGGGGACCGGTGGTTGGGGACCCCTGGACTAGAAGACATCCAAGGTTCCTTCCAGCTCTATTCTGATTTATCGATTGACTGATTAAGCTTATGTCTATGGAGATGGTCAATCATCCAGGTCATGGTTGTTCCAAAGGTGCTTTTTCAAGAATCAACTGGACTTTCTTTGTTTTACCTTGAAGATGTTTTGCTTCTCACCCAAGAAGCTTCTTCAGTTCTGAACTGAAGAAGCACCTTGGATGAGAACGGAAGCATCTTCAAGGAAAAACAAAGACTCTCGACTTGGCATAAGCACTTTTGGGATAAGAGCTTATGCCATGAGGATTTCTCCTGCATTTTCTTGGCTATTTTCATTCAATGATATTTGGGGGGTGGGGGGGAGGAAACAGTCATGAATGGAGATGGTGTTCCTGTTGGGTATCCAGAGATTTTGCTGCTTTTATCAAAATAATCAATGCTGGGTTGCAGGGTTTCATCACAAGCTCTATTCCTTGTGTACATATGTGCAACCTCATGGAAAACCACATGTGACAGGGAGGGGGATACAAGATAGCAAGGTAGAGCTCCTATATATGGTCTGCAAAAAATCCAGGTGATCACAAGACAACCATACAGGTAATCCTTGACTTACAACCATTTAACAATCATTCATATTACAGTGCTGCTGAAAAAATAAATAAATACTATCAGCTCTATGGGTGTGGCTTGGTGGGCGTGGCAGGGGAAGGTTACTGCAAAATCTCCATTCCCTCCCCACCCCGCTAACCTGCTGACCCAGCTGACTTGGGAGGCAGATAATAGATGGGGGCGGGGCCAGTCAAAGGCTGGTTCTCTGAACTAATCAAAATTTCCACTACTGGTTCTCCAGAACTGGTCAGAACCTGCTGAATACCACCTCTGTTTACAATGATCATAGTGCCCCTGCAGTCAGGTGATCAAAATCCAGGAAACTGGCATGTATTTATGATGGTTGCAATGCTCCGGAGTCATATGATCACCATTTGCAACCTTCTCAAGGAGGTTCTGACAAGCATAAACCAATGAAGGAAGCTGGATTTGCTTAATGACCATGTGATTCACTCAATTGGCCTGGCAAAATGATGATAAAATTAGGCATAACCGGTTTAATGACCACATTGCTTAGCAACAGGATCCCAATTGCGGTCATTAAATCAAGGACTACCTGTAATCTACAGTACAGTTTCCTGTATGTTTCATTCACATATGTCTGGGTGTCTGTCCATCACTGATCCCTTGCATTTTGTGATGGATGACTGCACCATTTCTCAGTAGCAGAAGGATACAGCCGTTTCATTTGCCATCAGAAGGCCCATCCCTGTCCGATGTTCGCAAGTCAATCATTTTTAACCTCTTGACCTAAACTACCTGACAGGTTTATGGCGAGGATAAAAATAGATAAGGAAAAATGCTGCTTTGAGCAAAAAAAAAAAAAAAAATGTTTTTCAGCCCAAGAAAGGTATGTCTCTTCTTTTGGAAGATGTTCCACAGCAGATTTATATCCACAATGGGCCTGTTCACCAATGCGAGTCACGCCTGGATACAGCATCCATGAATGAGAATGGGTAGAACATTTGCAGTCTGGGCGCAGAGCATCTCCCCTTATTTAAAACCTCACTTCAGAGGAAGAAAGGCTGAGAGGAAGAAGGCCAGAATTCCTATTTAAACTATGAAAGGACCCGCTCTGCAGGTTAGGAGAAAGCATTGTGGCCATCCATACTGCTCAGCTCTTCCAGAGATGGACTTAAAGTACTGGACACGGGTTCTAGAATCTTACAAATATTCAGTACCTAATTCAAAATATGTATGAATGACAAGCCAATAAGAAAGGAAGTTCTGTTCGTTGATACACAAGTGAATTGTTGCTGTGGCTACCACTAGAGGGCACTGGGCTCCAACAGGCCCATTCAAGTCTTTGGCCCAAAAAAATAATAAAGAGACAGGGAACAGATGACTTTCATTGACAAAGCTGGCATGTCAAATATTTGGAATATTGTGCTATGTGCCTTACTTGTTAAGTCCTGCTTTTTAGAATTCCCGCTTCGGTGAGATCTAAAAAAATAGTTTAGTCCAATGCAGTTGGCAATTCCAGTTTCCAGTGAAACACCCAAGGCTCATCGAGACAGGAAAACACAATACAGGTAGTCCTTGACTTAACAACAGTTCATTTAGTGACCGTTCAAAATTACAACGGCGCTGGAAAATGTGACACGTGACCGTGTTTCACACTTCATGAGCATTACAGCATCCCTGTGGTCACGTGATCAAAATTCAAACACTTGGCAACTTAGTTGTGACTGTTGGGAATGCTTCAAAAGGCCCCAGGCACATTTTGCAACCTTCCGTGGGGAAGCTGGATTCACTCAGCAACTGTGTTACTGTCTTAACAACTGCAGTGGTTCACTTGACATGTGGCCAGAAAGCTTGTAAAATGGGGCGAAACTCACTTAACGACTGTCCCACTTTGTAACAGAAATTTTGGGCTCAATTATGGCTGTAAGTCGAGGGCTATCTGTATTTTGATAACTGAAAAGGGTTAGAGGTGTGGGTGGCCCTATTTGTTCATCAGAGTTGCATGATTTGGGAAGATTGCCATTTGAACAAAACATCCCAATTTTCAATCAAAAGGAAAAAGTTTTACTGTTAACATTCCCCAGGTGTAACGTATGTGTGTGTGTGTTACTTCACAAGCAGGTTTGTATTTCTTTCTCACTCTGGCTTCTCCCTAAACATCTTTAGGCAAACTTCCAAAGAACCACTCAGGTTTCTAAGGGTTTCTCTGACAAAACAGCAGGCAGGGGGGAAAAAAATCCAATTTCAAATACTTGTATTCTGGGATATTTAACTATGCATGAAGAATGAGAGGGGGTGGGGAGTCCACAGATCATGTACTCATGGTTGATTTGTAGTAAAACATTTTTTTTACATTTTTAACATCCAAAATAAGAGCAGAAATAGGCTGGGGGGGGCAGGTATCTGTAGGAAATAAATCATTCACTGCATTAATCCAATCCCACCTTCAGATTTTCCCTCAATGGCTCAGAATCTCCAGGAGAAGAATAATCTTGCAGAGATGCTCAAGAATTCAATAGAACAATGTTTCTCAACCTTGTAACTTTAAGATCTGTGGACTTCAACTCCCAGAATTCTCCAGCCAGCACAGCTGGCTAGGGAATTCTGGGAGCTGAAGTCCACAGATCTTAAAGTTGCCAAGGTTGAGAAACACTGCTCTAGGGGGAAATTGGGGGGTTTCCAAGGATGCAAATGAGGAATGTTGGTCCCCCCAATGGCTTCCCATTTCCAAACTTAACTCTCCCACTATGAAAAGGGGGCAGAAAAATTAGCTCTGTTTCTCCCATTGATGTCGCTGGCGGTTGAGCTTCACTAGGCGAAGGGGGAAATTGCAGCTCCCATCTCTGGAGAAATGTCACCACCCTGACTTTGAAGTTGATGAAGAACATTTGACGGCAGAAATAAGGACCCAAAGAAGTGGAGAGTCTTCTTCTGAAGGATGTCTTTAGGCAGAGCGAGAGGACATATATTTCTCAGGGATATTTTAATTGGGATTCCTGCAGCCACTCAGGTGCCTTCCAATTCTAGGATTCTTGGAATGAATTGTTCAGTTGCCCCAAGTTCTTATAGAGCAGTGTTATGCTCTCCACAATGCATGAAAAAAAACAGAACTTCAATACTGAAGTGACATCGTTTTCCCTCATTCAGTGTTTCCCAGGATCTCTCTTTCTGCTTTGGTGAAAAACCAGCACGATTTGTATCTTTCCCTGAACTTTTTCCATTCCAGTCTGGGGATTAACAGTTATTTTTATCTTAAAAGAATCTGTTCCTTCCTTCCTTCCTTCCTTCCTTCCTTCCTTCCTTCCTTCCTTCCTTCCTTCCTTCCTTCCTTCCTAGCTTCCTCTTTTCTCCTTTTCTCTTTCCTTCCTTTCCTTTCCCTTCCTTCTTTTCTCTTCTTTTCCCTTCCCTTCCCTTCTTTCCTTTTTTTCTCTTCTTTCCCCTTCCTTTTATATTATTCATTTCATTTCTCTCTCCCTCTCTTTCTCTTCCCTCCTCATCCTCTTCTTTTTCCTTTTGTGTTATATATCTTTTAAATTGGGCAAAACCTGTAAATAAAAGTAATTTGGAAGTATATTGACTCTAATAGGGAGGGTCATTTTTGTATCATGACAAATAATCCCAGACAGACACATCTTCTTTGAGTTTGTCAAATCCCTTTCAAACCCTTGACAATGGCCTTGCAGATTGCAACATTCTTTCAATGAAAATCCCCCCATATAGTGAATAGGCCTCCACTGCTCCTGGCTTGAAAACCTGGGGTCCTCGGTGCTAGGTGTGGGGATTTATATACACATTAAATGCTTAGGATAGGATAGGATAGAATGGGGGTCTTAGCACCCTAATAATAAGCATCTCTGCAAGGCAAATGAGATTAAGCATTCCAGAATATCTTCTATAAATTCAGCAGCTTAGAATCAGGAGTAGCTCTGAAAAGTAAAAGAAATGCAAAGCTTTACAGAACAAATTTGGGTCAGAAATGCTAAGAATGCCCTTTGCAATCCAAAACTCTCAGGTTCGAATCCTAAATATGTTTCAAGAATGTGCCAACCGCAAGGGCTAGCATCCAGAGAGAGGTTATTTTAAGATATTTAAAGAGAAGGTATTTTAGGATACTGAGGAGCTGTGGGTGGCGGAGTGGTTAGAATGCAGTATTGCAGGACAACTCTGCCCACTGCCAGGAGTTCAATCCTGACCACCTCAAAGTTGCCTCAGCCTTCCATCCTTCCGAGGTTGGTAAAACGAGGACCAAGATTGTTGGGGGCAATATGCTGACTCTATAAACTGCTTAGAGAGGGCTGTGAAGCAATATCAAGGAGTATATAACTCTAAGTACTACTGCTATTTGGAGATAGCCGTGGTCCTCTCCCACCCCAAAGTGCAGAAAGAGGACAGACATTCTGGTCTAGTTAGAACATTCACAGCGACCTCCAGATTTTGAAGGACTCCTGGGAATTTTGTCTCTAGAGAAGCTTTCTTTGTCACCCCTTCAAGGATACGTTTTGTTTAATTTCCTCCAATAAACCCGATGTGGCCCAGATGTGGAGCATTCTGGGAAATTCAGAGGCCATTTCATCAACTAAAAGCAGAGGCATCCTTAGCAATGAAGACTGTGTTGCCATGGGCAGGATCCAAGCTCTTCCTCTTTCCTACCACAACTGTAACATCATGATGCACATACAAAAGGGGGCAGATCTTGCACAATAATGGCAAAACTCTCCTTTTGTCCTTTGTACCCATGCTTCCCACCCCAGATACCTTTGCTTAGAGCTTGAGGGATGTGCCCCCAAATTATTAGGTTTTCATGTCAAACGAGAAAGAAGAAAACCCCAATCTTATTTTTAATGCAAAGTTGACGTCCGCTTCCTCTTTGAAAAAAAGTTGTTCATTTTCTACCCTATTTTTAATGTGTCCAAAAACTTCCTTTGGGTGGAGTCTCCTTATTGGAGGTGACACTGATATTCTTTAGCAAGCTACATCCATGTTTCTCAACCTCAGCTATTTTAAGAGATCTCGACTTCAACTCCCAGAATTCCCCAGCCAGCATGGAATTCTGGGAGTTGAAGTCCAGACCTCTTAAAGTGGCTAAGGTTGAGAAACACAGTTCTACATCTTTTGCGAGAATCTTTTGAATTTGAAGCCTCCTTGGCTTCTCACCCTTCCCAATCTGAAAGAGCCCTAAGGGAGGAATGGCTTCTTACATCTTCCCTTAGGACTGAACTGATGCATAAGAAGGCAAGGAGGCTGCAGAGCCCTAGAAAGAGCATTGGGCATTCAAGACAGAGAAGCCCTATTGGCTACCTTGTCATTAAATAGGCACAAGAGCATCACTCTCCATCAAGGGGAAATTCATCAACATTCTCTTTGGGGGGAAAAAAAAGTGAAAGCAGTTTCCCTTCCAGCAAATTGAATGAGAATGAGTAGTAGAAACATACGGGTTTTTCTGCCTGGCATGCTTAAACTTGTGATTCCGTGTAATTGCAGAATCCCACCTCAACATCTCCTGTCCTGGTTGTTGAAGATGAGAGAATATTGGATCTCCCTACTGCCCACCTCAATGGGCTGATCACATGTCATCCATTACAAGCTCTGTCTTTCTGAAAGGTACCCAGTGGCTGTTGCCTGGCAACCACAGGATACCTTGCTCCCCACCTCCCTGTTGTGATGTGTTGCTAGGCAACCGCCATGTATCTTGTTTGTTTATTCCAATTCATCCTGCTTTCCTATCAAAAAGGGAACACAAAGAATATTGATACCCTTCCTTACATCCCTAAAAACCAAGAAACTCTCAAAGTAGCAATGATAAGCAAACAAGTTGTCCCCGGTACAGCTTGGCCCCAGAGATTCCTCATAGAGCAAAAGGTCCTCAGGGATGGAGCCAAACTGGCTTGTGCAAGAGACTTCCAGATGTTTAGTGCCACCAGGGAAAAGGTCCTGCATTTCACCATCCCTCCTACTTTATGTGAGAACCATGTCAAGAAACAGAGCAACGGTTGTGTAAGATGGAAACTTTGGTGCCTCCCCCTTTATCAAGCAGTGGCTGGTATTTACCTAGGTCCTCCTCTTAACTCATAATTAATTTAAAAGACATTTGAGGCAGTCTTCTATAACTCAGTGCAGTTAACTCCTCGTCCAATAACTTTGAGGAGGAGTCATTCCAAATTTCAACTTGCCACTTTGATGTCATCGTGTACTTTCATCTCCTCCCTTTCTTTCGAAGAGTTCAAGATGATGTACATTGCTTTCTTTCCACTCTGTGACATAGCATAGAAAGACAAAGGCTAGCCAGATATCACCCTGTGACTTTCCTATCTGTATCAGGATGTAAAGCCTGGTCTCCAGGATGATCTGGTAGGTCAACTTCAGCATTGTACCATTTTCCTTACTGACTCAGAGCTAGCCAGGCTTAGGACTTGGATGGGAGGCTTAAGAAAATGTAAGTGTTGTAGACCAGACTAGAGAATCTAAAGAACATTCCACAAGAGGATATGGGATGGGAAATCATTTCCATATAGGTAACAAGAAAACAACAGAGTTGGGCCCATGAAGTCCATTGGAGTCACCCTCAATTCAAAGATGTCTTTACCTTCACCTACAATATTCTATCACTTCTAGCCATTGGCATCAGATTGAGTAAGGTTAACCAGTACACTTTTAATTCTATCTTTTGTTCCTGCACACCTTTTTCTCTTTGTGCTGGCTATGTTAATATAACATACCTATCTGCAGGTAGCAGAGCCATTATTTACATAATTACCTGGGTTCTTACAGTGCATTAAAGATCAAACTCTGTAGGCTGAGTTTCAGAAATGTGATTTATCAAGTTTTTGTTTTTAGTCTCCTATGTATAGAGAATAGGTGGGGGATGGATATTATCCAATATGTGTGTAAAACACTTAGGTATGATAGAACAAAGTGTGTGTTGCCCATTGTGTTTAAGGTGATCTCAGATGACCACTGCACTGTTACTTCAGTTGCAGACATGCAATATTTTTCAATCAAACCATATTATTATTCAGATATCTCATTTGTTGGATCTAACTGACAAATCACTTAAAATACTCTCTGGGCAGAAGTGCTACAAAAATTGATGGATAAAACTTTAGCAATGCACCTGGGAAAATGGCACCAGCAAAGAGACTCGCAGATTATTTCCACTTCAGATCTCATTTCTTTTGAAGTGACTTGGTTCCAATACTGCATCTTCCCCCCAGGATTCCCAAAATATTAGCTAAGAATTCTGGGAAGTATAACCCAACATAGTTGGAGAATGCTGCTTTATTGGAACCAAAAAGAAATCCAGACATTTGACAAGTTCCTGTTGTAATTCACTTATTTCCACCACCACCACCACCACCCCTTCTGGATGTAAAGTAGTGTTGTGGTTAGCCAGCAGCAGGTGCAGATGGCTGAGGAGAGTGATGACTCTGATGAGGAACCAGGACCATCAGGGAGTGGACTGCTGCCTTCAGGGATTGTGAGGGATGGCATCAGTGAGGAGGAGGTTCCTGAGGAGCCTGTGCCAAGTGCACGTGAGCACAGGATGATTCATAGAAGAGAACATCTGGAGCAGCACAGGCGACTCAGGAGTAAGGATGCAATGTAATGGCTCCTCCCTCCAGGGAATATAAGCCTAGTTTCAAAAGGTTTTTGCTTTTGCAGAAAGCAAAAATGTTCTAAGGACTCAGCATTGTGTGTGGAGACTCCAGCTTATCTGAAGAATTCTGTCAAGGCTTTTCTGGTTGGACTAATTAGCTGCAAGCCATCTTTTATCTACAAAGAAGTTATTTGTAGATTAAAGCTGAGAAGGTTTGAGTTGCTGCATTTGTTTGAGATTTTCTTGCTGGAAACAGGGTTGGGTCAGAACAAGCAGCCATTCTCAGCACATTCAGAATAGAATACAGTAACTTTATTGTCACTTTGAATGTACACTAATCAGCGTGCATACATTTCATGTTAACGCTGTGCCAAAATTTGCCTTCAGTTTCTTGTAAGTTTTCTTCTCCTATGATCAAGCTTCTGGTTTGCCACTTTGTACTCAAAGTTGATCGCTTCTTGGGGGCATTTCTGAGCATTTAATTAGATTTTCTGGGTTCAGAAACACTGCTCAATTGAACCAGTTGGCCCTTGGATTAGACCAGAGGCAAGACTGGGAAGTTGAAAAATATTCTGGAAGAAACCACTTCCACACTGAAGAACCATCAACATCTCCGCTGAAGAGTTCAGGATCCAAAAGAACTTTTCTTTTTGTGTGTGTGTGTGTGACTTGTTGCAGCTGGTACAGGTAGCTACTCCCGGTGTTGCAATTTCCTATTAGACATATTTCCAGCATTCTGTAGCCTCCACTTCCCATTTTGAAAAGGCTCCATGGGAGAAGTTGCCTTGTCCTGGTCTTCCATTGGTGTTAAACTAAGAAAGCTGGAGAAATGATTCCCCAATACAATGGAAAACAGGGCATTCAGACTCATTCCTTGGCCCCCATCACTCCTCAATAGATGCAACACATTACCCTTTATCTACATCAAGCTTTCTCCTGCCCGTTCAGGATTGTGCCAGAAGCACCGTCTTTTTCAGTAGAGTGAATGAGAACCTGAACAAATAACAGTAGACCTTTAGCACTAGTTCCTACTAGAACTGTTCTTTCTGTGCTTCTCCCTTGTCTTTGTACAAAGCTGATGACTGTTTTCACACAATTTGCTAGTTTTTTGTCTCTGTGCACCATAACACAACATATGAACTGAGACTATTGGGTTATATTTTGGAATTCCCAACCAATGCATTAATTCACACCAGGTTAAGTATAATGGGAGGTATTGGCAGCTCAGTGATTAAGGTGCTGGGCTTGTCAGATGGAAAGCTGGCAGCCAAGGTTTGAGACCCTAGCACCACACAACAGAGTGAGTTCCCATTCCTGTTCCTGCCAACCTAGCACTTCAAAAGAATGCAAATGTGAGTAGTTAGATAGGCACCACTTTGAGTAGGAAGGTGACATCTTGCTGGTTACATGACCACAGAAATGTCTTCAGGCAATGCGAGCTCAGTGGCCTTGAAATGAAGATGAGTGCCACCCCCTCATAGTTGGCAATTACTAGCAGAGTAAACTACTCAGGGACTCTTAACTTTTTAAGTATGATGTGTAAATAAAAACATGGTGTTCTTGAATTTATCTGCTGATAGCCTTCTGTCCCCTTTTCTTCATTTCTAGCCCTCTGCTTGCCTTTCTCCCTTTCTCCCCTTAACCAGTCCTTTGCTTCTGGCATCCGCAAAGGTCTCAAGTCAGAAGAAGAAGCTGCAGGCAGCTCAGCTCCAACCGTGGGGTCATGTTCCTGAATCCTTCTGGTGTTGTAAATTCAGCGGTCCAAGAAAACGTATCCATCACAATTCCTATCCTATGGAAGCACAGCCCTGCCATTTCCAATTGAGCTTCCAAGTGATAGGAAATCCGAATGTGGCATTGCCTGAGGCTCACCTCTGGCCAGCCAAGTCCATCCTATTGCAGTGTCTCTCTTCTGTGCTCTCTGCTGCTCTTATTACAAAAGGAAAAATCAACTTATCCCTGTTCCTCCTTGCCTTTAGAACCATGGCATCATAGACCAAGGAAGGGGCTCCAAAGGCCATCAAGTCCAACCTCTGCTCAATGTAGAGATTTGAATGAAGGCATCTAAAAAGATAGTTGTCCAGCTCCTACCTGAATCCATCCAATAATTCTTCACCCCAGCATTGATTCCATTATTACACACACACACACACACACACCCCCTCTGTAGGATTCAGACAGGATTCAGTCCTTCTCTGAGATCACAGTAGCTCAACCAATGGGGATCTGTAACATGAAGTATTGATCCATGGCTGCTAGCAGCTCTGACCTCCCAAGAAAATTTGGGAAAATTTGTCCACCACCCTCCAACACTGATTCTATGGGGTGGATTCCTTTGGCTTGGGAGAGAGAGCAAAGTTTGGGGTCAGTCATTTCCCAAACCAGCAATCCTGGAGGGTCCCCCTACCTGGGGGATGGAAGATGCTGGCTTGTTGGACCACAGTTAAATACCCCATCGTGCATTGTCGGATGGTTCCCGTTGGGGGGCTTTATTTCTTCTTCTGCGGGACCCTTCAAACTCAAAGGCCGTTTTAACCCCACCGTTTCATTTGGTTCCAAACTGGCCCAGCTGTCTCTCAGAGGGATGGGGCGGGGGAAGGAGGCACGTGGGTTGCAGATTTTCTCCCGATCATTGGCCGCCGGTTCCCCGCGAGCGAGGGCCCTGCTCGGCCGGGCTGAGCTGAGCTGAGCCGCGGCTGAGTCCTGGGGAGCACCGGCTGCCGCCTCCTCCTCGTCCTCCTCCTCCTCCTCCGGCTTCCCCCTCAGCCTCAATCGGCGGCTTCCCGCCTCTGTTCTTCTTAGTCCCGCTTATCCCGAAAGGCCCCGTCCTCCACCCCATTCAGCTGCTTCGGGGCGTGGGGGTGGGGGGTGGGGGGTGGAGAGCAAAGCAGGCAGGCAGCGAAGCGGAGAGCCCAAAGCTCAGCGGCGGCTCCCCGCCCCCTTGCAAACCTCTCTCTCTCTCTCTCTCTTCTGCTTTCTCTCGGCTTCCCATCCCGGTTCCCCGCCGTTCCCAATCCTTTTCCTGCGCTCGCTTCCTCCTTGCTCTCGCTTCAGGCCCTCCGCCGAGAGTTGGGTGGCCCGCGGCTGGGTTCCCCTTGCAGAGAAGAGAAGAGAAGAAGACGGAGACCAGGACGAAGGCTGGCTGGTCCAAGTTCCAGGAACCAGGCTTAGGTGGGCAAGCCAGAGACGACGTGAAGCCCTGGCGGGGGTGGGCGGGGGGGCGGAGGCGGTTTGCAACTAAGGCTGGAGTCCTCGCCCCCTTTCTGCCCAGGGAAAGTAGCAGAGAAACGAACTGCCAATCAGAAAAAGAAGGAGACCCCCACCCCGCCCTCTCTGCCCAGTTCCTGGGAAATCCACCTCCGCATTTTTGCTCTGTCTCCTCCCCCTCCCCTCCTTCCTCTCTTCCCTCCCTCTAGCTGCCCCCCCCCCGGCCATCTCCTCCTTTTCTCTCATTTTCTCGGCGTCTCTGTAAGTAAAGAAACCTCAACCCTCCCCTTCTTTACTCTTCACCCCTGGATCTGCAGTGCAGGGCTGGAAAGAGAGGGGGGGAAAGCTTTGGAAAGATTGTGCCCACGCCTTCTCCCCCTCCCCACCCCGTCCTTCCCCTCCTTCCCTTGAAGCCCTTTGCCTTCTAGACCCCAGACCAGCCAAGAACCAGTGCCATCCCCGACCTCTCTCCCCGCCGACGTGCGCTCGGGGAAAGGCAACCGGCGCTCGGAAGGAGAGGCGAGACCACCTTTCGGGGATTTAAAGGCTGGGAGGATATGGTCGGCTGTTCTGGATGCCTCGGACAAAGGTAAGAGGAAGCGTGTGTGCGCTTTTATTTCTTTATTTATTGGTTTCACTGGGTCAGAAGACGTGGCTGAGATGTCTGGCTTTGTTTCAAGGCAGAAAGCGAAGCTGACGGTTGGAAAGATCAGACTTGCTGTGCGGGTTTTCCGATCAACAGTTAGTTGTTGCCACCTCGTTTGCCTTCTGGCATTACCTACCTGGGGTCCAAGGGCCAGGCAGGGAGAGGCGTGAGAGTGGTCTCTCTGTGTGTGTGTGTCTATGGATGTGTGAGCATGTGTGTGTGAAAGAGAGCGAGCACTGCTTGCTCTGTGCCAAATTCTCCCCACGTTGCACTACGGCTCCCAGCTCCACGCCTGCCACTCTAAATCTGCCATGTGGTAGCTCGGTGCTACTTACCTGCAGCGTTCCCACGTTGACCGTGTTGGTGGTTTTTCCTTCTTCCACCCGGCCAAATTTACCGCGGAATTCCGCAGGGTTGTAGCCGCCTTGAAGTCTCGTTCCGTCGGCAGAAGTGCGAGAGGAGCTGTCCCTTCTCTGTGGTGCTGAATCTTTCCAGGTTACGTTCCTCGCCAGCAAAAACTGCTGCCATTGGTGAGAGCCTAGCTAGCGGGTGCCCGTGTTAAAAATTTGTCAAGAGCGAGGCAGGTTGTTCAGTGGCCCCTTGGTAACAGAGAAGGGGTTCAAGCTGTATCCCTCCCTTTCACTTCTTTCTGTTGGAAATATTTTGACAAATAGGATGACACCCAAAGGGCGAGCCGCACTTTTCAGTCAGGTTATCATACCGAAGCTGGATTTTTTTTTTCCTGCCTTATTCGTATCTACCTTTCCCAGGTGAATGTTTCTTCAACTGGCCACTCGGGCTGAAGAAGGGGGAAAGGAGAATCTCATAACCCTTGAGGTTGAGACAATGGCAGGGGGTAAAAGTCTTGTTTCAGCTCTTTGCAAGGGGGGGGAGGGGTTTCAGGAGAATTGACAGCTTGGTGGCAGCTGGTGACTTGTCACAAAGCAATAAATGTGTGGATCAACCTGTGGGCGTGCATGTGTATGTATGGGGCTTCCAGAATCAGTAGGTGTCTCTCTTTGAACTTCTCAGGGGGTTCATGAAAATGGCTCCATCTCCTCCCCCAGGGAATGGGGAACATGTGGCTAAGGAATTCATCCAGCTTTGGTCTCCCATCCATGGAGAGGAAGTGATCAGATAGGTTGACAGTACATCTTTAATCTATGAGAAGCTGTTGGGTTGGAGGAAAGCAGCAGAAGGCACTTCAAATAAAGTTTGCCATGGGATACAGCCATTTGTTCCAGGAATTGGATTGGGTGTTCTTTGGAATGGCCATCCAAGTATGCTCCAGATGTGCTGAGATCACAAAGCTTGGTTTGGAGTTCTGAGAGTCACAATCCTGGATTAGGTTTGGAAGGTAAAGAGAAGAACATGTCCCAAGAAGTTCCACTGAGATCTTTTAAATTAAAAGTTACAATGGTGGTTTACAAAATGATGAATGGTGTAAAGGAGATTGATGTCAAACTTTGTTGTTCTTGACTGATGTCACTATCTCCCATCTGAAACTCTGCTAGAAATTCTGGATGGACAAAAGAAAGGAATGCTGTATCCTATATAAATCTGGATTCCCCTGCCACAATTATGTGGTATGAGTCTTTGGCTTAGAGGGTTTTACAAGGGGATTGAACTGATTCAAAGCACAAAGTTATCTCTGGATACTCAGCAAGGGTGCAACATGCAATTCTCAGATTTAAGGACAGTCTGTCTTTGAATATCAGTTACTGTGGAGGAGTATGGTAATGGTAAGAAACAGACGGTGGTGTTGGATTAATTAGAAGGGTCTAGCTGGGGTGGGGGAAGATGGATTTCTTAACAGTACCATTGATTCATTAATTAAATTTATATCTGCTCCTTTCCTGTAGGATCTAAATACCCCATACTACCATATTCTTTCCTCCAATCATCCTTGCACAACAACCATGTGAGGAGTCTGGGCTGTGAGACAATAGAGACCCAAAATCACCAATTAATTTCCAAGATAGACTTGATCCTGGGTCTCACTCAGTCTTGCTCTAACACTATAAATACTACACCACACTTTACTAACTACACATAAAGCTGAGTTCCTACCACAAGATGCCCAATCCCATTTTTATGGGCTAAACCCAGCTTTATTCTTCTCACGTTCACAATTAGCCCTTATTCCCAGAAGTTATTCTAGCTTCTCTTACTTGATAATCCTATCATTCAAGTGCTGAGCATCTAGCCAAATGTTAGCAGCCTTTCCCTAATCTTCCGTAGCAGTTCCTATCCTCCCCAGTAAGCAAGCTCAAATGCTGGGATTTGTAGCCCATCCTTCTGGACTTAGCTGCTTCAGAACCTTGAGAAAGGTTAAGCTGCAATAGAAAGAGGAAGGGAAAAGTTTTTTTTCTGAAGATATAGTTGGTCTGCAGTGACTTAATCGTCTGGTTCTTAACAGGCTCTTAAGTGAAAGTGGGGGCACTTTGCCTGTGGACATGTGTGTTAACGAAAGTACCTATTTCTTTTAAATTTTCCATATAGGCATGTGTGTAAAAGGAAGTGTCCACTTACTGGTTGGCTTATGACAGAGCATCTCATGGTAGAGTAGACAATATTGTTTGTGGGAAGGTGTTAAAGAAGTGAATATGGTGACTGGGAAGCACCATCCCCTTTCATATGTTCCGCACATGTTTTGATTACATGGTTGCAATTGCTTTGATTTGCTTTGGATTTTTTTTGTTTTACCCCCTTTATTCCTATACACCAGGGGTGTCAAACTGGCAGCCCACAGGCCAGATGCATCACACACAATCCATGCCCATCCCAGGTCCACAAATGGAGAAAACGTCCCGTGATGACAACATGACGCGGTGAGTTTGACACCCGTGCTATACACAGAGATCAGAGATGGGAAACTTGAGACCCCGAGCCTGGAAATTCTTCTTTCGAGGATCCTGTGGTCACTATCAGTGAAAATGTTTGATAGAGTTTCTTGCCGTTTTGAGATAGGAAACCCTTAAAAACTGCAAGTTGTCCAATTGGGTTAGTTAAATTTAAGAAGGCAAAAAAGCCCACCTCAAAACTCTTCCCCAAGGAAAAATTAGCCCCGCTCAAACAGTTTGACTTCTAGTAGACTTTTCAGGCTCCCTCAAACTCCAAAACATTGCCCTGTTCTCCCAGGGACATAAAATTAGATGTGGCTATGGATGCTACCAAGTCCAGCTCTCTGCTTGTTGTAGGACTTCTGATTAAAACACCTCCACCAAATCTCTCCAGTCAAAAGTTTAGCGAATCCAGTGAAGGATGCTTACCATCTTTGATCATGGTCCCCAAAGTTACCCTTCTCATACTATTAAGAAAATGGAAGCTTCCGATGAAGGCTGACTTTATTAGATGATTTTCAGCACCAGATTGTTGACATGTGTTGACGTCTCCTCAAACACCCCCCTCCCTGCATGGCATATATGCTGGATGCCCAGCAGATTCTGATACACTGGCAACCTACCAGTAAGTTAGTATTAAGATTGCTTAACCTGCAGAAATGTCTCTCTTGGTGCCAGGTTCCATGAACTCTCTTTTGCATCTCATCTCTGTTTCCAATGGCATCATTCTTGGGCTCAAGGGAAGACATTAATGCTCCTATTATTCCTCACAACAGAAATCAAACAATCCTCATACCATTGAGAAAAAGTCAACTAAATGTTTTATCAGATTTTCATGTTGCTACTCCACATTCCAACAATTTGGTCTTCATATGCCATAATTAACTTACTTGATGCCACCCAGATCCCATCAGGGCAACTGACAATGGCTCGTGGTTAGAGTGGGTGAAGATTGTAGTCCACAGCATCAAGAAGGCACCAGATTTGTCTTCCCATTATGAGAGTACAGGAAAGCCGCTGTCCACTCAGTAGGCTTAATTTAAGAAGAGCATTATCTCAGTTTCTGGATCTATATAATGCATAATATAAGTGTTAGAAAATGACCGTATGGACTGGATTCACATAAACCATGGAGACCTGAGTGGAAACAAAGTTCATCAAAGAGATGATGTAGAAAAAAAGCTACTCCATCTACAACAAACCCTTATGTGACACAACCACCAAATGCTTCAAAGGTGGTGATGAATTAGCACTGTGTGTTCTCTATGTTTAGAACTTTTCCATCTATCCAGGGATATCTGTGCATGAGTTGAATACAAAAAAGGGGCTTTGACTTTATGGTTGTAACTGTCATCTTGACACTTTTGACTCACACACATACACATGCATCTGAAATTTTCCTAGCTGAAAATGTCTAATGGGGAAGTTTCTTGATTTCTTCCATGGGGATAGAATACTTAATGAAAGCAAGGTATTGACATATACCCTTTGGCCATCATAATGCTAAATAAGTCAAGAGCAACTCCTTTGAGGATTTATCCAATGTTCTCTTCTCTTTCAAAAGATATTTCAAAGTCAACTTCTCTTTCATCTGATTTATTAAGAGATACAAGATCATTTTTCTGCGTTCTGTAAGATGGTGGTACATTTTTGGACGTGCACCAATTGAATGCACCCACTCAAATGGCAGAGGGAAGGTTTGAAAGGGAAGGGAAGAAAGAGTTAGAAACTCATGGTAAGTCTAGTGCTATTTTCTGAAAACTCCAGTCAAAGAATAAGTGGGCTTAGGTGTTCTTTGAAGACAAATGAAATGTTCCAAAGTTTGTCATTCTTCCATCCCAATGAACATTTCTTGTTTAGAAAGAACCTCAACTGAGCTGGTGTAGTGGCCTAGAGGCACTAAGTCTTGGAACTTCCAATTTTCTATGCCACCTTTGATATGGAGACAATATTCTTGGCCTACCACGCAGGGACAGAGCAAAGAAGAGAGTAAAAGAACAGCTTCTGAAGTGTTTCAAAGGGCTCCGAAGCATGAGGTGTCTGTGTTTGCCTTCCCTTTTGTGCAGAGCTGATTAATCTTGCTGGTGGGATAAAGCCATAAAGGCCAGGCACTAGATTCAGGGAGAGAAAAGAAGGAAGAAGTTTTGCATATGTTTCTCTTTTCAGAAGAAATTTGGTTAGGCAACTCTGGAGCAGGAAACACGCAGATCAGTGAGGAGAGTTGGGCAGCCCTGCCTTTAAAAGAGGGTCCCCAATTAAACCATTTATCAGATTGTTTCTCTTCATATGGGCCACTGATGGTCTGGTGCTGTGTAGAATAACAATAGGAAAAAATTCTTGTGCCAGTTATGGTCAAAATACAGTATCTGTGGGGTTGGATGTATATCAGACGAGAGATAAATCAGACGAGAGAATGAAAAGAACAAAGTCCAGATCTGCTCAAATAAAGAGGGGCATCTCCCCATCTTTATTCCAAATCAGATGCCTTTTAATTGATGGTGCCACTACTCTGAAATATACTCATAAGATATTAAATGTTCTCTCTCTTTCTCTGTCTTGTTGGAGACCTCAAAAGGGAGTAGAAGATCACCAACATTTAAATGGCCATCAAAGGGACCACAACTTGGATCCATTACATCTGCTGATTTCATAGACCCCAACCATGCGGTTTTACCTTGTATCCAGGGTGTCCGGAAATGCTGGCCTTCCTCTTCTTCCAGAAAATCTGGTCAATAGCTTAATCAACAGATTTGGCATTTTCTAGTGATTCCCCATCCAATTTCTCACTATTCCCAATCCTGCTTAGCTTCTGAACCGAGATAAGGTCAGCCAGATGCTGCCACTGACATATTCTCATCATCAAGCCTCTTCATCAATTCTCTTACCCTTTGACATGACATGCTAGAAGGAAGAATTCTTGATCCTCTTAAATCCCACATAGCATAGAGAAACAACCCAGGGATGATTTTCTTTTTATTAAAAAAAATATGTTCAGAGATGCCCTTTATTACTGTTTGATACATTTTAGCATTAGGCCTTGCCCTGAACATAGATTCCAGGCATAAATGTTATCTTGGCATAGATGCAGAGGAGAAAAATGAGAAGTTATCAGCCAAATTATCAGAGATTCTAATTCCAAGAATGCTAGTAAAAGTAATTTATTGGTCTAGCTGATTTGTTCCTTTTGCTGATCCCAGCAAACTGTCTAAGATAAAATCTTTTTTTATTTTTTAACATCTCTGCAGTTTTTCTAGCCCTATTAATGGGTGAATATTTTGTCCAGAACTGGCTTCAGCTCCAAAGGAGGCGCTCAGTCCATCCCCAGACAGACACCTTACAAAATTAACGCCCAGCTATCTGTCCCTGGGCAGAATTTTGGTCCCAAGTGTGATCATAAGTCAAGGACTACCTTTAATAAAAGATAAAGAATACCACTTCTGGAAGTCCACACTTCTTAAACTTGCCAAGTTTGAGAAACACTTTGGGTTTTCCAGGATTGTGTCAATGGTTGCCTGATAATTAAGAATCTTGGAAGGATCAGAACAGGTCAGTGGAATTAGGGGACAACTTGGAAAAGAATTTCTCAAATAAAAGTGCCTTCTGGGGATTTCTTAAAGCATTGATTTAGGCCAGGGATCCCCAAGCCATGGCCCGGTACTGGGCTGCAGCCCTTTTGGAACTGGGCTGTACAAGTGGTGCACAAACATGTGAGTGTGCACAGCTCCACTTCTGCAAGCAGCAGATCCATGCACTCAACTGCTGTTTGGGCAGAACCATCTGCTCTTCATCTTCCACTGCCACTGCTGCCAGTCTGCAAAACCAGAAAGGTTGGGGACCTCTGCCTTAAGCCTTATGATCCTGAGCAGAGGTGGTATTCAGCAGGTTCTGTCCAGTTCTGGAGAACCAGTAGCAGAAATTTTGAGTAGTTCAGAGAACCAGCAAATCCCACCTCTGACTGGAGATATCCTTTCCCTGCCATGCCCACATCCACAGAACCGGTAGTAAAAAAATTTGAATCCCACCACTGATCCTGAGTCTCAGAGGAAGATTTCTCCATAAAGGCACAGACACTATTCAACAGAGAGCCCCCCACACACTCCCACCCCACCCCCAATTTAGCGGGACTGGCTAGCAACATTTTGAAGCAAAGGATTCTGATCTACCATCCAAATGTGCTGGGAGCTCTTGAATCTCAAATGCCATTATGCATTATGTTTCTCAACTTGGCAACTTTAAGTAGTGGGAACTTCAACTCCCAGAATTCCCCAGATAGGTTTGTGGGAAGTGAAGTCCAGGCTTCTTAAAGTGGCCAAACTTGAAATGCTTCCTATGCTGGACGCATCACCAAAAGCTAAATGAAGAAATTACTACTAATAATAAAGTTTAAAACTTTTTAAACACACAGATAGTTAAATCAGGCTAGACCAGGGGTCTCCAATATCTAGGCAGCGGCCCACTAGTGGGCCGTGAGGCATTCAGAAATAGGCAGTGGAAGCAGCAGGCAAGCAAATGAACACATGTGAGTAGTGGATGAGTGTGTGTGCATGATCTATTTGCACAAGCAATGGGCATGCATACCCGCCACTCGCACAAATGGAGCTGTACGCATTGTGGCTTGCCCACCGCTCACAGGCAACCATCTCCTCTCCTTCCCCCCACCGGTCCACACAAGCCAGAAAAGTTGGGAACTCTGGTCTAAACAATGACAAAAACAATGGCACCATTGAAACGAGTCATGGGTGTCGGTGGGGGAAGGATCAAAAAAGGCAACATGGTGTTGATGATGGTCATCAAAGCCCCACTTATTTTAGATCTGTTGGTGGAGGGAAAAGGAAAGTCTCATGAAGCTAAGCGGCAAGGTAGGAATTAAAAGTGATGAATGTTTTAATTTGCACTTGGCTCCTGGGTGAAAATTACTCTGTCTGATTCCTTTTTTGAATATTCATCTAGAGCTTCAGAGCTGTGTTGGAGTAGGGGAGAAAGGTTGTTTACAACACTACAAAAGAATCTCTTTGTGCAGTAATCAAGGGCAGGTAACTTAATGTCTCTGGGCGCCGGGATAGCCACCAGCATTTCTGTGGTCAGCTGACTGTTCTTTGTGGATAGCTTCAATTAAAATAAAATTAAATGGGAAGCTGCCAAGCCGTCAAACACCAGCTGTTAGCCACATCGTTACGCACAAAAATGAAAACATAGGATTTTATTATACAACTAGACAAGCATTTGAGTATGTATGGACAGCACCTAAAAGTTGGCCTCTGGAATAGCCTATACATAATTGTCAAAGGTGGACATAATTTTTTTCTAGCTCCCATAAAAGAAGACGCATTTCAACACTATACGTTTCATGAGTCCAACATCACATTTAGGCAGAGCGTTTAAGTTAATGGGATTCCATTATAACAATTCCCAGATTATAATGACATGGCACTAGCCTTGCACCCAAGAAAGGAGGGAAAAATCAGCTAAGAACTCCACTTCTGACATTTGGAAACCTTTGAATTGAGAAATAATACTGAGAGAGGCCCAATGGAGCAACATCTCAACTGAGTACAAGAATGCCTCTGGACCTCACATAGACCCCGAGAGGCTTTCCCAGAAAATAACAATAAGGTTGGAGTGGAAACCATAACTGAATGACTGGCTTAGAAATGTACAGCAATCTAAATTTAAAAATGTAAGAATAGAATTAATCTCAAATTGATGCTAAACTGACCTTGTAGGGGTCTTATTTTCCTTTGGCTATTGTCATTGTTAGTTCTTTTTCTCTTTTATATTTAGTGTATTTCAATAACTCTAATGTAGGTAGGATTTTTTTTCCAGATTGTGCTGATTGTGCTAGTATATTGGGTCGTAGGTGTTTTGTCGTATCTCACTAGTATCACCTTCTGTTAAATGGAAACTTTACCCCTGACAAGTGATCTTATTATAATTATTATTGGGTTGTTACATAGTCAGCCAGATATTCAGACTGTATTTGGAGCTGGGATAGGCAGATGTGGATATTTGATGATATTAATGGTATGGTTGCTAGATATACGCTGTTCGAATAAGGATTCAGTTCATTATGATCAACAGAACCATTATTGTTAGCCATAGTATTGTTTATGCGCGTGTTGCTAGGAGCAGGGATGTGCAGGGTAAAGCTGTGAAGGCATCAGCACAAGAGCTGACAACCTGGGTTCTGGACTTGACTGTGACAGGTCAGTTCCATTACTTCAGCTCCTGCCCACCTAACCGTTTGAAAGCATGCAAATGTGAATAGCTAAATAGGTACCACTTTGGTGGGAAGGTAACAGCATTCTGTCTACCTCATAATGCAGTCATACTAGCCCCCTGACCATGGAAGTGTCTTTGGACAATGCTGGCTCCCTCAGCTAAGAAATGGAGATGAACCCCTCTCCCTAGAGTTGGACATGACTGGACAGGGGGAACCTTTACCTTTACCTGATGTATAGTGTTGCTTATTTTGCCAACCCCCACAACCTGAAAAACCCACACTTCCTAATACCTTGTCAGGAAGAATGTGGACAACTTTAACGTACAGAACATACTGCTTCACATTTTGACAGTGCAATCCGGAAATGCTTTAGGCCAGTGTTTTTCACACATGGCAACTTTAAGATGTGTTGACTGGCTGGGGTGTAGGGTTGAAACCACACAACTTAAAGTTGCTAAGTTTGGGAAATACTCCTTTAGGCCTCTGCAAATCTAGTCCTGGGGTGCTGTGAGTTCTCTCTCTAAATCCCTGCGCACCGAAAGTTGCTTTCTTCCCTTTCTTCTTCCTGCTGCTCTCTAGCAGATTTGCCCAAGCCAAGCCAAGCACCCAAGCCATGGGAACATCTCCTGTGTGACTTATCTAGCAAAACTTTCTGTGCCACTTTGCTGATGAGCTGTTTTTCATTTCCCCCACTCAGCTGCTATAGACGGCTTCTATTGTTTCTCCCAAAAGCAAAGATATTATTAATTCCTCAGCACATGCAAAACACTTGCATGAGCAACAAATAGCATTTTTCAAAGGCATAACGATATCAACCCGCTCAGATGTGTGGGCCACGGCAAGACAAAAGGATCTCTCCAGCCATCCCAGCAATGGGATGAATTGGAGGCTGATTAAAAAAAAACAAAAACACCAGGATGAGGTCTTTGGGTCCACATTTGCCATGGAGGACGTGTAGAAAGTGGAAGGAGTGAAACAAAGTGACTGATTTCATTAGGCACCATACAAAGTTTGCATTGGGGGGAAGAGGTTGGAAAGAGGCCAACCATTCTAGATGCAGCTCTAATTAACCTTCACAGAGTCCAACCATCGGTCCTAAATCTGTAAATGATACAAATGTGTTTCTATTGTTTTGTCAGCATTCTGTCCTTTTGTCATATAGCAATGCTGTTGCTGCTGTTTTACTGCAGAGCTTCAGAAATAAACCAAGCACGTGGTAATGGTAATTGGGCCACGGGTTGGCTGTCTTGGGCAAGACTCAGAAACTAGAAAAGGACCCAGCAGCCCATCTGCCACTACCAAGACTTCAGTCTTTTTCCCCCTTTCGGTGCAGTCTAGTTTCATCTTCCTATACATCAGGTGGCCCCCCAAAAAAGGAGGGAAGGGGAATGAAGTGTACTATTAAGACTCTTTCAGAAATCCTCAACCAATAGTCATTTCAAAATGACACAGTTGGGCAATGAAGGAGAATATCAATGCTTATTCTGTTCAATGTTTAGTATGTTGATGTCATGGGAACTTGAAGTATGCTTTAGGGCACTCTAGTACAGGTAGTATTTGACTTATAACCATTCATTCTGTCACTGAAGTTAAAACAGCACTGAAAAAAAGTGACTTATGGCTGTTTTTCATGGACTTATGACAACTGCAGCATCCCCATAGTCATGTGATCAAAATTCAGATGGTTGGTAACTGGTTCATATGTATTTATTTATTTTTCAAAAAAGTTTTTTATTTTATATATATAATAATTCCATTCCATTTCAACTAAGTGTCGACTAGGTACATATTTTGTGTACTTACAATTATAGTGAATCTTTTCTTACCAATATAATAATCACATTTAATAATCACATTTTCTTATACATCTTATTGTCAGGATTCCAGTACTTAATCCCATTTAAATCATGAGTCTTGGGCCAAACTTCCAAAAATTCAAAAGGATTTATTGGGAGTTAAAAGGTCCGGCATTGCCTGAGTGTAGCTGACTCTGAGACATATCATTCATTGTCACCCTTGACCCTGGTTTTCCCCTCACCCCCTGGGTGTATCATAATTCATATTCTCCAATGGGATATATCCATAGCCAAGACTCATCAATCATGCTCTTCCAGCAGAAGCCTCGGTCACCTAGAAACTATCTTTGAAAACATTTATGGAATGCAGTTTTGGTTTGCAAGCTACTGCACTCCCTTTCTGTTGGCAACTCTAAAAGACCGTAGAAATATTTTATGACACTTATGTAATATATCTGTTTTTTAACAATCTTATCTTATTGCCTTATATATTCATCTAATTCATTTTAATTTGTTTTAATTTCTAACCATTGATAAAATAAATCCCATACCATATAATATTCAATTTCTTCTTTTTCTTTAAGTACCAATGTTAATCTATTCATTTCTGCACATTCAAATATTTTCTCAATTACTTTTCTCTCTATCGGTATCTTACCACTTTTCCAATTTTGAGCAAATACAATTCTAACTGCTGTTAATACATGTATGATTAAATATGTTTTTTCTTTGCTATAACCTTCAAGTACTATTCCTAATAAAAATATTTAAGGTATGTGTTGTTTGATTATTTTTTTCAATCATGTGTGTATTTTTGACCAATATCTTTTAGCTTCTATTCAAGTCCACCATATATGGTAATATGTTCCCAGTGTTTGATGACACTTCTAGCATTGGGCTGATTTATCTTTAAACATTTTAGCTAATTTTGCAGGTGCACAGTGCCATATATAAAACATCTTATACAAATTATCTTTATATTCTGTCAATATTGTTAATTTATAGTTTCTGTCCCATAGTTTCTGCCATTTATCTAATTCTATGGCATATCCAAAGTTTTTTGCCCATGCTATCATTGTTTCTTTAATTTGTTCTTCTTCTAATTTAACACCTAATAAATAACAATATAATCTTTTAATCAGCTTATCTTCTGTTCCTGTAAATATTTTGTCCAGTTCTGTCAACTCCTTATTAATCCCTTTGACTTTAATATCATTTTCATACCTTGATTGTATTTGTGTTTATGAATACCAATGCATTTCTAATCCTTGCTCATTCAATTCTTGTTTTGTTTTGTGCTCACCCTTTTCATTTAAAATATCTATATATCTGGCAATAATTCCCATTTTGCAAACATTTGGGTGTATACGTGCTTCCATTGTTGACAACCAGACTGCTGTCTTCATATAATATTGTTCTCTAATTCTTTTCCATACACATAACAATGAATTTCTGACCATATGCCTTTGAAAAAAAACTATGTACATTGCTATTCCCATACCACAAAAACACATGCCAGCCCATTTGCAAATCATGCCCTTCCAACGTTAATAACCTTTTATTCCTCAATGTTATCCATTCTTTCATCCAAGTTAATGCTATGGCCTGATAATATATTTCCCAATTGGGTAACACAAATCCTCCTCTAGTTCAAGCATCCTGTAACATTTTTACATTAATTCTTGCTTTCTTCCCTTGCCATATACTGTATATTTCCATACTATTTTATTGATATCTTCAAAATATTTTTTTCCAATTTTATCGGAATTGTTTGAAATGAGTACAGCACTTTGGATGTTCATCTTAATTGCTGCAATTCTTCCTGTTAATGATAACTGCATATTACCCCATTTTTCTAACTCTGTCTTAATTTGTTGTTTAAGTTTATAATAATCTTCTTTAATTGTTCCACAACTTGCAGTCAACTGAATTACTAAGTATTTAACTTTCTTTACTATCTGAATATCTATACTCTCTGTCAGTTCTTTTTTTGTTTCTCTGTTACCAATGTCTTAGTTTTCCCTTTGTTTATTTTCAATCCCGCCATTTTCCCATAATCCTCTATTTTATTTATCAACTTGGGTCCTGTTCCTAGAGGTTCTTCTACTATAAAAACCAGATCATCTGCAAATGCCTGTAATTTATACTCCTCTTTTCTTACTTCCATCCCTTTATCTCCTTTTATCTAACTTCTAAAGTTAATACAAACAACAATGGCGATAAATGACACCCTTGCCTTGTTCCTTTCTCAATATAAGGTTTTCCATCAATTCTCCATTAACCATTATATTTGCATATTGTTTATAATATATTGTCTTGAACATGTTGATAAATCTTTCCCCAAACTCCATTTCTTCCATGTGTGTCAGCATAAATTGCCAGTTCACATTGTCAAAGGTCTTCACTGGTTCATATTTATGACAGTTGCAGTGTCCCATGGTCATGTGATCACTTTTTGTGACCTTCAGAGAAGCACAGTCAATGGGGAAGCCAGATTCACTTAACAACCATGCTATTAACTTAACCGCTGCAGTGATTCACTTAAGAACCTTGTCAAGAAAAGTCATAAAATGCAGCAAAACTCACTTAACAACTGCCTTGCTTAACAACAGAAATTTTGGGGTCAATTGTGGTTGCAACTTGAGGACTACCTGTATGCTGGAGTTGTTGTGAGGCCAAACCATCCTTTGATCCTTCCATAGTGTAGAGAATTTCGGATGGGGGACATATTGAGGTCAAAATGATCCACACACTATGCTAAACCTCAAAGGAACCTACCAAGGTTAGAGTGATGTGGAAATGTCATTATAGTCTTGCAACAAACATAGTTAGAGAGCTGGATGAAGACAGCCATTATGTTATTTTATCTGAATCCTAGGATTTGAGAGGCAGTTTACACTTGCAAACATTTCAATCAAAAGATAGAGCATCTTCATCACAAGACATGATTCAATGCTCTCACAATGATATTGATAATGTGAATTGCTTGGTTTTGGCTTAGCACATCATATGAATTTAGTCAACTATAGCTTATTCAGAAGGATATGTTCAAACAAATAATATTTTAAGGTAATTTGTGAAGCTGTAACAGCATTTCTTGGAGATCTGAGGGTGTAAGTTTAGTGTCTGCAGGAAACTAGCACTCATCTGATCAAATCAACCTATCAAAATCTCACCCAAAATTGCCTTAATCAATGATTTCTATTTAATGCTATGGTTATTCATTCAGCCATCTTTATAATCTGTAAGCCACCTTGAGTCAGTGTTGTGACTCGGTGGTTTGAGCCTGCTCTGTTAGAGGACACAGACTTGGAGAATGAGGAAGAGGAGGATTTGGCTGTGAGGTTTGAGCCTGCTTTGTTAGAGGATTTGGAATTGCCTTCCTCCCCAGGACTTTCCTCTTCGGCAAGACCTTCCTCCCTGGTTGTGCCTCAGGTGTCGGCAGATAACCAGGAGGGCGTATCAGAGCCTCTGACTGAGGAATGTTGGTTTGATGCGAGGCAAAGACGCAGGCAAAACCGTGAGATGCAATGCAGAAAGAAAGGACAAATGAGAGAATGAGATGAAGGACTGACACACCCCACAGGGAATAAAAGCGGGTGTGTTAGCTCTGGGTTCTTGTTCGGGACAACGAGTTATTTAGTGAGAGAAGCTTCAGAATTATCCTGTGTGTGGTGACAGCTTGTGATTTATGTTCCTGCTTTCTTATCGGACTTGGCAGACAGCTTGCGTGAGACTGCCAAGAATGTTATCAGCTTAAGGAATTTAACCCTGTAATTACCGGACTTGCCTGTTTATTTGTGTTTCAGTTGGAAATTTGGACTAATTACTTTGTTTGTACTGGTGAGACATAACAAGTCACCATGTGCGAATTCCCTAGATAAATAAATTCCAGACAGGGACTCAAAAATAACCTCTCAAGTCACCCAGTTCTATGGTACCATTTGTATGAGACACCGTACCATTATTCAGGATATGAACTTCTTATGAGAAAACTGTATTCGGATTTATTTTAGTAACTATGTTCTTAATTATTTTTAGACTCCATTACGCCAATTGTTTTTCGCTTATACATATCTACATATATATATAGAAGAAAGTAATACTTATTTTATTCAGTACAATATTTCTATCTGGCCTTAGGGCTGTAATAAATTTGATTTGATTTGGTTCTTAATCATCGGTCACTATAATGTTTCAACGTAGCTTTGCTGCAAGAGCCATGGAGCTAAATCTAAGTCTGAATGGCATTAGCAGGTAGTCATTTTAACTTCCCATAATGCTACTGGTGTTACTCCAGTGCATTGTGGGAAATTTAAATCCCCTTCTTCTTTAATCACTTCCAGTAATTTCCCCGAGTGGAAATTTGTTGGGCTGCTGCTCTGCTGGACTCTGAAGCCCAACAACAAAATTTTGAAAGAGCAGGCATATGGAGATGCTTCCTTTACTTCACAAGATTTTGATGGCCTCCTGAGGTATTACCACAATTGAGCCCCAAATTTCTATTACTGAGTAGACCGTTATTAAATAAATTTAACCCCATTTATGACCTTTCTTGCCACAGTTGTGAAGTGAATCGGTGCAGCCGTTAAGCTAGTAACACGGTTGTTAAGTGAATCTGGCTTCCCTATTGACTTTGCTTGTCAGAAGGTTGCAAAAGTGATCCCATGATCCCAAGACATCATAAATATGCATCCAAATTTTGATTGTGTGACCATGGGGATTCTGCAATAGTCATATGCCACTTTTTTCAGTATGGCTGTAACTTTGAATGGTCACTAAATGAGCCTTTATAAATCAAGGGCTACCTATATTTCATAAGAAGCTACAAAAAGAAATAAGTCAGAGGACTTTTTATCAATGTCTGAATTGATTTAATTTTGATTAAAGTAGCAAAGCTTCATGGATATATTGAAATGGAGGTACTAGCTGACTTATAGTTATGTAAGCCAAAGCTGAAAGTCCTTATTAGAAAGAAAAATGTACTTTTTGTTTTAATCCCCAGTTACAGAACTACAGTGAAATCCAAAGAGGCTCCAAACTGAATAATTGCAATAAGTAGGTGGCTGTGTCTCTGATTAGTATTTGTTCACACTGATGAAAAGCAGCTTCCATTGATTAATTAATTAAGGCATGTGTTGATTAATCTACCAGTTACATTGATGAGACAGAATGCATTATTGACATGCACTTTGACTTACAGAGTATAGATAGCTATATTTCAATGTCTTGAAAAGCCATGCAGAGTTGATGAGAAATCTCTACTTCTTTGGCAATAATTCCTACCCTGAACTATTACCCCAGCAATGAATTACATAGAATCATGGAGCAGGAAGGGACCTGAGATCTCTTCTAGTGTAACCTCCTGCTTAAGGCAGGAGATCTTATGGCATCCTGGACAAATGGAAACAATCTTTCTGTGAAAATCTCCAGTGATGGAGCCCCACAATTCCAAGTGGCAAGTTGGTCCATTGATTAATTGTTCTCACTGTCAGGAAATTTCTCCTTAATTCCAGGTGAAAGGAAATTCCAGTGAAATGGGTCTATAGTTCTACGTAGCTTTACATTTTTAACTTTATAGTGTTTGATTTTTAAAAAAGCAAATGTATTTTATCTTGCAAAGAAATGGAGTTGCATGCAATTATTTTTTTAAAAAAAAGACCAGCACAAATACAGAATTCATAAGTGTTGTCATAAGAAAAGTTTAGAAAATAAAACACAGAAGTGTGGAAAATAGCTTGGAAATTATGTTATAAAATAAAAGAAGCCCAAAAATGTTGAGTGTGCTACTTCAAAGATTTTTTTTCTTTGTTTCTTGAAAGGATGAAAAAAAAAAATCACGATGAATAGCAGTATCAACAATCCATTGCTGTAAATTAGGCATAGTGTTGTATTATGGTTCATTGAACAGTCAGCCAGATGTTTAGACTGGATTTGGTATTTTCGAGCCCTTCCCAAGGATCAGGGATAGGCAGATGTGGGTGCTTGATGGAGTTAGAGGTACTGTTGCAGGATGTAAGCTGTTCCCAGTAACGCTGCCTTTTGGAATTGACTGGTGGCAAATTTGTCAATGCCGATGGTGTCCAAATGGTGGTCCAGGTGTTTGGGGGTTGCACCCAAGGTGCCTATGACTATTGGCACCACCTTTGCTTTCTTTTGTCACTGTTGTTCTGTTTCTATTTGCAGGTTTTTGTATTTTGTTATCTTCTCCAGTTCTTTCTCTTCTATTCTGTTGTCTCCAAATACTGCCACAATCCAGATTTTTTTTGTCTTTCTCATCAACAATGAGACTTGTTAAGTCTGGGGTGTTAGGTGCCAGGTGCCTGTCTGTTTAAAGTCTAAAGTCCATGAGCATTTTAGCTTACAAATCCCTGTCCCACTTGTGATTGTAATTCAAGGACTACCTGCAACCCCATTCCTGTCACCTCAATAACTCTTACAAAAAGGGAACTTGGGCAGATTTGCGCATGGAAAAGAATCACCCTCGATTTTAGGGAGAACCAACAAGTCAGAAATTAGACGGCAGTGCAAAATCATTGGCAAAGAAGTATAGAAGGGGCTGGAAGCTACATTCAAAATGTCCTGGTTGCAGATAACCCAGTTACGGTTTGCCCCATTAAGCTGACTTTTTTCTCTTTCAATTGTACTCATTGTGTCAATTCATATGCAAGTTGGAGAGTGTGCATGTGATCGCATGCATATTTGATATACATTTCTGTCATTGCTGAGAAACAAAGAGAATAAGAGCATAATAAAAGAATATATCATCGGATGCGAAAAGAAAGAAAGAGAAAGGAAAAGGGCTCCGTGCAACATTAATATTCAATTAATTAAAACTTATTGTTAAATTTAGACCACATGGAAATATATTGCTCATCTTCGCATTTTTAGAATATGTGCTTTGTTCTTTCTTTTTTACTAATGATGTTTAATATGAATGGTCTCTCTTGATATTAGTCTGATGGCCCTTTCATGAAAAATTCTGAGTCACTTCCTACAGATTCTCACAGAAACTGGACTGGGCTGTGTGCATGCTTATAATGGGACTGGACTGCCTTAAAGAGTAAACAACCTGGGCTCGCAAAGTAAAATGTTCCTAGACCTTTCCCCCTAGAAGTAAGGTCCTTCTGATTATCTAGAAGTGTGTAAAGCCCTGGCTTTGCCAATTAGCCTTGGGGTCTAGAAGTATGATGCGTTCTGCGGTCATGGGGATGGTTGCAGTGGTGGGATTCAAAAATTTTTTACTACCGGTTCTGTGGACGTGACTTGGTGGGCATGGCAGGGGAAGGATACTGAAAAATCCCCATTCCCTCCCCACTCCAGGGGGAAGGTTACTGCAAAATCACATTCCCTCCCCACCCCACTTACCTGCTTTCCAGCTCTGTTCTCCTGTACAGGGCAACAAAAGAAGACCCAGCCGATCAGCTGGGACTCGGGGAGCAGAAAATAAATGGGGGCGGGGCCAGTGAGAGGTGGTATTTGCCAGTTCTCCGAACTACTCAAAATTTCTGCTACTGGTTCTCCAGAACTGTCAGAACCTGCTGAATACCACCTCTGGATGGCCTGAGGATGCTCCAGCTGCCTTGTTAACCTCCTCGCCTTTTGGATTTTTAACTTGGTTGCCATTTTTATTTTATCCTGTTTGTTTCTATTCTCTGCTTTTCTTCATGTATTTATATGAATGGTTTTATTCCATTGTTGTAAACTGCCCAGAATCACTTAAGTGAGGTGGGTAGTGTATAAACACATTTTTTAAAAAATCAATGAAATAAATAAATAGTGAAGAAATTTCACAAAGGCAGAAATGTGGGATATCACGGGAAACAGCTGAAGCCTCGCTTTCTACCTACTTACTTATTCAAATGAAATTTCAGGCTTTCAGTGAATATGGGATTCTGCCACAACCACTCCTCCTCCTCCTCCTTCTTCCTCTCTGTCTTTCTCATTCTTTCTCTTTCCAAAAATATTTTCCTTCTTGTTCCTTTCTCTTCCTGATCTATTGCCATATTGTTCAGATTATAACCAGGTTGAAATCAACATGAGTTTTCCAACACTCCAACAATCAATATTGACTCAGCATATGCTGAGCCGGTCTTGTAAATGTGTCAGATGTCAACATATGTCAAGATTGTAACACCCACCAGATCTTCTCACACTTGCTTCCCATTTGGTTTCCTCTCCTAATCACCAGCGTGCTGCACGGCTGTCAGTAAACGAGTTAAAAGAATGCAAAGTATCTTTCCGGTTGATTGGAAAACAGTTGGAATTTGCTCACTAGCCCTCCTCCATATGGGACAGGCTTCCCTTGTCATTTTCACAAACAAATTGGATAATCAAATCAGGATTTCAGGGCACTCTTGAAAAATGGCCCAAGGCTTCCCAGAATTAATTCTTATAAAATAGGGCTCTCAAGTTTAATACATGCAAAACTGGGATCAAGCAAAAAGTAGCAGGACACAATTGACATGAACATGAAGCTGAACCTAATTGCTGTCTTTGATCCCAAGAAATGGTTCCTTCAATGCTTGTCTCAGAGTGATTGATTACCATGGGCAATTTCTGGATGCCTGACACCTGCACGAGGAGGAGGAGGAGGAGGAGGAGGAGGAGGAGGAGGAGGAGGAGGAGGAGGAGAAGTCAAGTTCACTAGCAGGTGGCTAGAATGTCTGAATGACCACCAAACTCATAATTTTAAATCCCGGGGACCACTAATATGAATTTTGACTGACAGTGGCTTGCTGACATTGGTGGGAATGTGAGAGAGAGAGAGATCTAATCTAATCTCCCTCCCTCCCTCTCTCTCTCACTCACTCACACACACACACACACACACAGAGGCAAGGGTGGGATTCAAAGTTCTTAACAACTGGTTCTGTGGGTGTGGCACAATCTGTGCGTGTGGCTTGCTGGTCATGTGACTGGCTGGGCATGGCTTGTTTGTAAATATTATAAATATTTATATAAATATTGATTTTTTTTTTATTAAAAAGAGCAACTTTTACCCAAAATCAGGCAAAGCAGTCAGGCAGATTGGGTTGCTCACAGAATCACAGATTCATTCAGAGATGTGTGAGATCAGCTACCTGATCCTGTCACATAAAATTTGCTTGCAAGCAAACTCACAAAATTAACTCACAACATGACTTCCGGTTTGGGCTTCTTCAGTGACAGACCAAAATCGCACTTGTCCGCGGTTTTGATCCATGCTCACCGCTGGAGCGCCACGAGCCGCCTGGATTTGGGGCTGAAGCCACCCTGTAGAGGTGGTGAAGAAAGGGGAGCCGTCAGTGAGGTTAAGGAGAGCCACATATCTCCTTCTCGGCTGGCCATTACTCCCTTTCCCAAAGACGGTTGCAGCAGTGGTCAGAAATGTCCACCTCAAAGAAGAACCCGACCGGACAAGATTGTCCAGGAGGAAGTTTAAAGGAGAAAGTTTGACTGACTGGATTGAATAGAGAACATCTATTTAAGGTACCTGGAACCTGAATTTTAAAGACTAATACTATTCCTAAAAAAGATTTTAAGCTGCAAAAGAGAAAGGGAAAGGAAACAGAATTGGCTTTTTTCCCTCTAACATCGACAGTTTTAATTGACTTGGAACATTAAGAAGAGATTCGAATAAAAAATTGATACTAATCCACTTTGACATTAATAGGCTATTTCTAGCTGAAAATAAAGTGTCAGGGATAAAGATTCTTGGATAATTTAAAAACTTTATTTAAAAAAGAAAGAAAGAAAGCAGCAGAGGGAAAAAGGAAAAAAGAGGGTGGAATCTGGAAAATGGAGACCACTTGGAACTTTAAAAAAAATGATAGTGGAATTTTAACAAGGCTTGCAAAAGATACATTGTAGCTGAACCTTTGTTACGAGAGAACAAAGCCCCTAGAAAGAGAAAATGAGAAAAGAAGCAAGAAACAGTTTTGGATTATTGGATGATTCCTGGAACTTTGGATGGAGGTTCCTAATGAAATAAAATAAAATCAATTGGGGGTTGTTTAAAATTTTTTAAAAATGGCATCACTCTTTGAAGAGTTAAAAATGAGAACAAAAAGAAGAAGCACAAGATGGAAGCTGATCTTTTGGCTTCATATTTCAATTTTTAGAAATGGAGATCTTGAACTATGAAAAACAACAAGAAATGCTGGCAGAACAAGAAGGGCGGGACAACGAAGAAGCCATCTTCAATGACCAAGCAATTTTAAGTGGGGTAAAAAAGGGAAAGGGGGGAAAGGGAGTTAAAAATTTAAGTACTGAAGCAACAACCAAAAAAAGAGTAGTTTGAAAAGTAATCATAATATCAGGAAGAAGCAGAAGGGAGGATCACAGAAGGAAGTATCAGATAGAAAAGGGAATAAAAAGGGGAGGGAGAAGAAGAGAGGGAAGAGGGAAAGGAAAAGAAGCCACAAAAGACAGAAACAAGATACAGAAGTACAGGAAAAACGTACAAGAATTAAAGGTATAAACCTATTTAAAAGACACAGAGACAATGGATAAAATTTAACTTAAGGAGAGGATTCTGCAAGGGTGCAGGGGATAGCATTGTTATAATTAGAAATAGTTAGAAAATATGTTAGATGATTAAAGTGATACAAAAAATTTCTACTGATGTGTAGTGGAATATTTGTTTGTAAAGAGAATAAGGCTCTCAATGATTTAAAAAGAACATTTTAAGAAAACTGAAAAGAAACATGGAAGATTTTATCAATTGATAAGATGAACTTGAATAAGAATCATAACTTTATTGACTACTGTTAATAACTATTGTTTGGTTTTTTATTTAAAGACAGTAATATGAAATATAGATGATTAAAGTGAAAGACAACTAATATTACTAGATAATGTTTGTTAAAAGAAATAGAAATGTAAAAGATTGTTATTAATATTAATGGCAGAGCTGTACTTGAATAGAATAATTATTCCACTTACTATTGTTATACATATATACACAGATATATATATACATATATACTTTTTTCTTTTAAAAATGTAGTGTGTATTTTAAGGGAATGTACCAAGCAGAATTCAATTGAAAATACTTATGTGTTATAAAATAGAGGTTAGAAAATGAATGTTATAACTGTAAAGATGTAACTTAAATTTTTAAATAAGATTTGAAAAAAGATACAAAGGTGTTACACTCCAGTCTAGTAATTACAGGGGAAAATTTGTTTTATGAGAAAAGATAATATGAAATTGTAAACAGGACAGATGAAAGTATAAAAACATTGATTAGAAAGATTTTAAAAATTAGAAAAAGATATGTAATTGAATCAAGAAAGGAATGAGATAATTTAAAATAAGGCTATAGGAAGTAAAGAAAGGGAAAAGCTATTGAAAAAATTGTGAAAATAGTTATAAGATATGGATTAGAATGTATAAGATAAATATGTACTGAGTTTATGTCTGTATGGAGAAGTGATAACCCGGGACCACGCAGTTCTCAAAAAAAGATATTTTATTTGTATTGGTATGTTTTGTGAAAACTTAAATAAAGCTTTTATTAAAAAAAATACAAAAAATTAACTCACAACACACCATTTATGTAAATATTGAATTTTTTTATTAAAAAAGAGCAATTTTTACCCAAAATCAGGCAAAGCAGGCAGGCAGATTGAGTTACTCATAGAATCACAGATTCATTCAGAGATGTATGTTTCTGCCATCGGCTATCTGCACTGAATAATAGAAGCTTCATCCTAAGGAAGGTTCAGCTCTGCAAGCCGAAGATCTAAAGATTAGCTAGAAAGCAAGAAATCCAACCATTTCCTGCTTTCTAGCTAATCTAAATCTCCCAGCACAGCAGAACAGATGATGGTCAGAAAAAGGAAAAATAGCAATTTAGCAGGCAAGTTTGCCAGGTAAGGAATGAGTAGGCAAGGAGGGTTCACGGGGCCATGTGGGTGGTGCAGCCTTGTGTTCCTGCACCACCTGGATTAATTGCTTTGGGAGGTGCTCTGGGGGTGACATTTCTCTGTGGACCACCAATTTTTTCTCGCGGACCACCAGTGGGCCGTTGGTGACCGCTGCCCTATAAACCTGTGATACTTTTCTTGGTGTTTCAAATAGAGCAGCACTAAACATTTCATAACATATATATTAATCAATGTATGAGATTTATATCTAGTACCTCAAATCAGCATGGGGTGGAAGAGAGTTGATTTGGCCAAAGTGAATTTGATGGAAAGCAGCCTTCAATTTGGGTTATCTCCTTCTTAGTCCAACACCTTCATCATAACGCCACATTTGCTCATTATTCAAATGCCTCAAATAAAAGGAAAAGGAACAATGGTGCTAGGACACATTGCAAATTTAGTCTTTGAGTATAAGAATTTCCTACTACAAATTACCTAGTAGAATATAGTAGTTTACATTGCATTTCAGCATGTCTTCAGACACACAACCATACAATTGAAGGTTGACAAGGAAGAGGGAGTATGTGCAGGTGTGAGATGACAGCTAGGGTCAGATTGTCTGTAGGATTTGGTCAAAAAAGTCAATACAGCACCTACAACAATGAGGTTAAACAGCTTTTATCCTGCTGTCTTGGGTTGTCCCTTGACTTTTTTTGAACACCCCCTGCAGAAACCCCTTTTCAGGATTAATGGCCTTTGCAAGTGGGAGTGAAGCATGCTGGGACAACACAAAGGATTCCAATGCACAATTGCTCATCCACAAACATGTTCCCTGGTCATTCACTGATGTTTATTTAATTAGCATATGGGGAAAAAATGTTAAAAATCACATCACAATCACTTTCTCAATGAGCAAATATGAAACTGTTCAGTCTATTTACAAATTGAAAGGTAGACTAATTATATAGTCAATACATAGTGGAATCGCCTACAGAAAGTATCTGGGGTTTCCCTGATATGTGCTCAGAGGGCACTGCTCCACAATACTTTGCATTGTCTGTTTTGGAGTACCACAGCTGTATTCCAAACAAAAGACCCTTCCCCATTTATGGAGGAGACTAGCACACCTGTCATGTTGAATCCTTATCCTATTCAGAATTGACCAGATCTTAGTGGGGTAGATTGAATCCTTTTGGTTCAGCTGCAAAGCAAGGAATGTTGTGACACTCATTCACTGAGACAAAAGATTATCCAACCTCCGAACAGCGTAAGCTAAAAACAAAACTTCTTTTATTTGGAAAAGAGTAGCCAATTTTCATATTCTTTCCCAGGAGGAGGAGGAGGAGATGATAGGGTGGGATTCAAGCAGATGGAAAAGCAACCATCTGCTGCCTTTTGCATGAAGAGGCTTAAAGCTTTCCTGGCTAACTGAAGATGACCGTGCCAGGATTTCTCTCTTAAGACCTCAACTTCTCCCCCTCCTAAGTGCTGACTCCATTGTGGATCTTGAATTAGTTAAGAGCCAGGAAGATGCTCATTGGTTGAACGGGGAGCCTTGCTAATCTTCTGAAGCCGTTGCTGAATTGCTGAAGCTGTTATTCGGTGATTAAAGTACACAGGAGCCCACTTAGTTGGTTGGTGGTGAAGAGTGCACTACACACAAATGCCGAAACAGTACAGAGAGTAGCTTGTAGGAAGATCAGCCCGAAGAGGCAAGCAATTAAATAAATAAAAAATAAATAAATCAACTAGGTACTTTTTTTTTTTTGCTTCAATCTATTCTGCCCAAGGCATCATCTTTCACATTCTTTCATATCTCAATAGCATTTCACACATTATAATAATCTACCGAAGACAGCTGTGAGGTAGGTAGGCATTACGGCCTCTTAATACGGTGAGAGATTTGGGGGAGGAAGTGAACTCTTTTGCTGAGTTTAGGACAATTAATGCAAGAATGGAATCTGAGATTGCCTGGGGAAATGACAAGGGAATCTCTTTTTCTGCCCACCTGTATACCCAACACATTTCTGCTCTCATATTCTCATCTTATGGCACTGTCTGAAATGAGAAAAGGCAATATGATAAAAAGCTATTTTGGTGAAAAATGTGCATCCAAATATAAGGTGCAGAGTATGTTGCGGGGAAAGGCTAAGGGAAAGAACATATATGTGTCAGGTCTGCCACCCTGCTATGCCAGCCATGCTTCACCTGCTGTCAGTCTGGCATAAGCAACTGCGGGTGTGTGTGTGTGTGTGGAACTGGAGTGGGTTAGGGAGGGATAGCATGAAAGGAATCGAAACTACTCATTGTGCTGTCCTGTGAGAGCCGCTGGCCATTCCAAGGTCATACTGTGAAATGCAACACCATCCTTGCTCAATAGTAATAACTGCGAGAGGGATCTCGGAGTCCTGGTGGACAACTATTTAAATGTGAGCCAGCAGTGTGCAGCAGCTGCCAAAAAAGCCAACATAGTTCTAGGCTGCATAAACAGAGGGATAGAATCAAGATCACGTGAAGTGTTAATACCACTTTATCATGCCTTGGTAAGGCCACACTTGGAATATACTGCATTCAGTTTTGGTCGCCACAATATAAAAAAGGATATTGAGCCTCTAGAAAGAGTGCAGAGAAGAGCAACAAAGATGATTAGGGGACTGGAGGCTAAAACATATAAAAAACAGTTGTAGTAATTAGGTATGTCTACTTTAATGAAAAGAAGGACTAGGGGAGACATGATAGCAGTCTTCCAATATCTCTCTTCTGCCACAAAGAAGAGGGAGTCAAGTTATTCTCCAAATCACTTGAGGGAAGGACAAGAAGCAATGGGTGGAAACTAATCAAGGAGAACTTAGAACTCAGGAGGAATTTCCTGACAGCTAGAACAATTAATCAGTGGGACAACTCGCCTCCAGAAGTTGTGAATGCTCCAACACTGGAAGTTTTTAAAAAGATGTTGGATAACCATTTGTCTGAAGTGATGTAGGGTTTCAAGGGATTGGACTAGAAGACCTCCAAGGTCCCTTCCAAAGTCCCTTTATTCTATTCTATTCCTGTTCCTGTTCCTGTTCCTATTCCTATTCCTGTTCCAGTTCCTGTTCCTGTTCCTGTTTCTATTCTATTCTGTTCTGTTCTGTTCTGTTCTGTTCTTTTCTTGTTCCTGTTCCTATTTCTATTCTATTCTATTCTATTCTATTCTATTCTATTCTATTCTATTCTATCCTGCCAAGACAGGGACTGTTACCAAAACAATTGGTTTAAATGTAATTGGACAGCTTGAGATAACCAAGGGGGAAGGGGGGAAGAAGTTCACCACATACTTTGGACGCAAAAATCTCAGATCCGGCTTTGCTTCATTTAACCTGTTTGGCTTTTGTCAACTGTACTTTCGTTAATGATGGGTCCGAGAGTCTTTATTTTCTAACTGGCCAAGTTGGGAGGGCTGACATACTGTATGTGCATAAATGATCATGGGAAGGGGTATAAAGTTTGATGTTGACGTCTTTCAAAATCCTACATGGATTCAGGAATGAGGGGAAAAAATACACAATGCTTGGGAACAGAGGAACATGAATGAAGTCAAACGTGGCTCATTCCTGCACTGCTACCTGCCACCCACAATGCCTCGCTAAATGGGCCTTCTAATCACTGAATTGGTTCAATAATTGATTTGGTTTTAGCATCCTAACTCACCTGTAAGGCAAGAACAGGAAAGTGTGGTTCCACTTACAACTGAAGAGATCATGTTGTGTTGTCTTAAAGAACAGAATATAAGGTGAAAAGTGATGTAGGAACACGGTAGAGACAACAGTGCTTGCAAGAGGAAGACGATGAAGAGATAAAGCAAATGACGTAAACTAGATTCAGTGATACTTCCTTTCTATCCTCTTATCTCCAGAATTTAATTAAGATTTTAAGCAGCGGAGCAGCCTGCCTCTTGAACCCTGAAGGCTCCATGGCTGGAGAGTTTCAAGCAAAGGTTAGACAGTTGATGGTCTTTAGGATTCTTGCCTTGGGCAGGGGGTTGGACTTGAAGATTTCGGGGACTTCAGGATGCTATTACAGGTAGTCCTTGACTTATCAACCACAATTGAGACTGGAATTTTGATCCTAACTTGTGCAGACATAAGTGGACTCCCCATGAGATGGGATGCAATTTTATGACAATACATACAGCAGTCGTAAAGTGAACCATGGGTTGTTAAATGAATTACATGATTGATAAATGAATTCGGTTGTGCTAAAGGACATTAAAAGGTTCAAATTGTGATCACATGATCATAGGATGCTGCAACTAGTTGTAAAAGACAGGATGTTGCCAAGCATCTGTATTGAAATCCTATGATTATGAGGATGGGTACAATGGTCTTAAGTGCAAACACAAGTCATAAAGACTTTTTCTGATACTGTCATAAGTTTGAACCATTGTTCAATAAATGGTCATAAGTTGAGGACTACTTCTGTAGTAATTTCTTTGACTTAGTACTTCTTATTCCTTTTTCTTTTCCATGCCCTATATAACACAGCTTTCCCTTAGAGAGAGTATTTAATTTCTATGTATACTTATGTATACTTTGTTTTGTAAGCATCCTTTTTGGCACCAAAGACCAGTTTCGTGGAAGACAATTTTTCCATGGTGGGGACGAGGAGGAGCATGCAACCTAGATCCCACGCATGCAGTTTCGCTCACCCATTGCTCACCTCCAGCTGTACGGACCGGTTCCTAACAGGCCAAGGACCGGCACCAGTCCGCAGCCCGGGAGTTTGGGGCATCCCTATTCTACACCATCAAAGAACACCTACTTTCTTGCCAATTGAAATGGTGCCCTTTACCTGGTTCACCACAACGTTCATTGCCAATAATGCTATTGAAATCCTTTTGAAGAAGGCACAGTGTTACACATCTCAGCTCCATCCTGAATCTGCCAATAACCTCCATCCCCAATCTGTTCCAACAGGCTGGTATTATTAAAGACAAGGGGAATAAATTTACACTTAAATTACAGAGGTTGAAAAGTATGGTAGGAAGATGTAAGATTTAGCCTGCTCACCAAAGGAACCACAGTCCATCAGTAAGTTAGGAACAATCTGCATGTTGCCTGCAAGATCCAGTATATACTGACAGATATATCTCTTGGCACCCATCAAAGTTTCTGCAGCGTTTGACTTTTCTTTTCTTTGCTGAAGCCTTTAACATCCTCTTTCATTTCCTACTCTGGTCCCTATAGGCATTTGTAGGAAAGACAATTGGTGACTGGTGTAGCCTGGGGCTGGTTTTGGAAATATTTGAAGCCACACTTCGCTGATGCTTTATTTGTTCTCCAGCTGTCCTAGTGCCAGCCCACAAGGCAAAAAGTCTTCTGTTTCATGTCTCATGCAGTTTGAGGAAAGGGAATTTCCTTGGAAGTCCTCTCAGGGCAGAAGGAGATTTCAGTAACATTCTCTTTCTTTTTGTTTGTTTATTATTAGAATTTTTAAATCCAATAAAAGCATGAAGTATAAAGAATCAAAGGAAGGCTGAGGAAAAGAAAAGGAAAAAATATATAGAATTATGAGTTCTGCCTTCCTTTCAGTCTAGTAGTTACCATTTTATTCCTTCTTTTTTAAATAATTCCCTTCCCTTTTAATGCTTCTATACCCCCAAATCCATACACCATCAATTAAGTTTATTCTTCATTCATATAAGATTTCTTCTCTTTCAAAAAGGTCTTTATCATTTTTCCCTGACCAAATGGCCAGTTTCCCCATTTCCACTGGTTTTGTCCATTTTATAATCGAGTCTTCCACTTTGGATATTTTTTTTATTATTCTTCCATCTTGGTGCATACAATAATCTTAATACAGTTACTATAGATGGCATTAATTTCCCATATTTTTTCTAGTTCAATATCTGCAAAATCCTATAGTAATAATTATGGTTTCATCATAATATTAATCTGTAGTATCTGTTGCATCCTGCTTTTTTTGTTTTGTTTTTTGTTTTTGTTTTTTTAATACGGTAGGTCCACAGCATAACATAGAAGTTTTGGACATTGTCTTGGGGGAAGCCAAAATTTAGGACATTGTCTTGGGGAAAGTTTGTGTTTTTCCACTATTGAATGACAAATTGACTCAGGATGTCTGGGTGTGGACACAACTGTCAGGTTCCAAGAACAAGAATTACCTATATACAGAATTTTGCCAGACTAAAGCAACTACCTGCATAACTGTAGATACGCACTGTGAATTGTTAGGGAGAGACCTTCTTAACCCTCTTCCATCCTACCAAACTTTCAAAGCTCTGTTGCCTCTTTGCCCCCTGGGAGGCAGCCCCTCCATCCTGGGAATCCAGATTACATTCCACCACATTCACATTGCTGCTTCCATTCCATTAAAATTCTCCATTTAATTTGGTTTTTTTTCTTGTTTGTTTTTTATTCTGCCATCTCTACCCTTTTTTGTTTCTTCTTGTTTAGATTGTCGTGTTTTTCATGTTTTAAATTACTTATAAACAAGCCAGAGCTGCTGGAAAACAGGCAGCATTAATAATGATGATGATGATGATGACGATGATGATGATAATAATAATAATAATAATAATAATAATAATATAAAGACTTCAAAAATGGAAATAGAATGACTGTGGCAAAAGAAAGCAAAAATAGCACAATAGTAATGCAATCCTTGGATGCAATTCCAAAAGATCTAGAGCAGCATTTGAATACCATCAGCATTGACAAGATCCCCATCAGTCAATTTCAAGAGACAGTTTTACTTGGAACAATTTACATCATGAAATAATGCCACCTTTAGTATTACTAACAACAATATTGCCTATCCCAGATCCTTGGGAAGGACTTGATAGGTGAACAAAAATGCCAAATCCAGTCTAAATATTTGCTTGACTGTGTGCTCAATCATAATAATAGTTTAACCCCAAGGGAAGACATTCAGAGTAAATGCCCAATTAACATACTTTCAGTTGTAGTGTTCCTGAAACCCTAAAGGGAGCGTTGTGCCCTTGAAATTCTATTCTACCCACAGAGATTTTTGAAATCTGTTCTGCATCTGCTGCAGAACTTCTAAAGGCTCTTTCTCACTTGCTGTACTTTGTCCAGACCAAAAGGTAGAAAGAGACAAAAATGGGAACTATATATTCAATCTCCAGCCCTTCACCCTCCTCCATTTTCTAAAAGGGAAAATGAGGAGGAGGAACATCCGTTCAGAAGTGAATTATGGCACTAAAGTACCAACTGATTCTCTAATCCTGAGAAGGGGAGTGGCTTTGGAGAGGAGTGAGGGTCAGTTTTCTTCGTGCTAAAATCTTTGGGACCATAAACAGTCCTTCACTCTGGACATGCAATCTGCCATTACACAAACAACTATTCTAGGTACTTCTCTCCAGACAGTGTTGTTCCTCCAATGCTAGGCAACAGGATGTTTCTTATACATCTTTAACCGGAGGGAAAGCATGAAGAAGCTTCTGGTTTTTACATCTATGGAAGAACATCAATCGCTGAGCAAATAGACAGCAGAGATGGTGGAGGAAATTTGGGGAAATCATCTGCAATGGCCAGAAAGATGCAGATCAGAACTGGAAAGAGACCCAATCATTCAATCCTTTTGTCTTACCTTCAAATATTGTTGTATGCCTACGTGTACATGAGTGAGAAAGAGAGAGCATATATTTTCAGTCCTGTACATCTCAAGTCTATCTTTTCCTTGCAGGAGAACACATTAAAACATATTTTGGCCGACGGGTATACATCTCAGTCTCTGCATCTCTCTGCATGGGTAGATTCCTCCAGTTCAGAGGTCTCCAAACTTGGCAATTTTAAGACTTGTGGACTTCAACTCCCAGAATTCTCCAGTCAGCTGGCTGGAGAATTCTGGGAGTTGAAGTTCACAAGTCTTAAAGTTGCCAGGTATGGGGACCCCTGCTGCAGTTGATAACCATTTCTCAGCAGAGCTGAGTGCCTGTGACTTGCCCTGCTAGCAAGGTTCACCAGGAGATGAGTTGTGTGGGAGCAGTTGTCTCTGGAGCAGTTGCTCAAGTCGAGGTGTGGCCCTGCAGTAAGGGTGGCACAACTGCTTCCCTTTGTGTGCGCAATTGTATGAAGAATTGCTTCCCCTCAAGGGGAAACTCGGGGGAGGGGAGAGGAAAGGGGGCTGATTTGCCCTTTTTTTACTATTAACAGATCACCAGATGTGTAAAGTGTGTGTGTGTGTGTAAGAGAGAGAAATAAGAGTATGAGAGACAGAGCAGAATTGTTAAAAATATTACTGGGCTTTTTGGGACTTCATTTCCATGGCAATTTACAAATGAAGTAACATGCAAATCTTGGATCAGAACAGCTTGCAGTTTTAATTCACAAGTGAGGAGGAGGGGAGAATTAAGAAAAAAAATTAGTGTTGGCAAGTGGAACTGTATCTAGCAGTCTCTGCATCCAGGTGCATAGGAGCACAACACCCTCAATTCACAGCCAGGTCAACCCCAAAAAAACCAGACTGAATTATATTGCATCAAGTATTATTTGTACAATGGTCTGTATTCAAAGGGCCCACAGGCCATATTAAATCAATTTGAACTTGGCTAGCATTCTTTTTCTTTTGTAATATGCATATGAGAGAAAGTGTGTGTGCACACACCCAAGGGTCTGTGTGCTTTGAGCCGTTATGTGAACCCAACTGTTTGGGTTTGTAATGGTAATTGTAATGTATTGATGAATTCCAAAAGTCAGTTAATTCAGGAACCAGGTTGGCCAGGGTGTGTGACTGCAACCAACATGTCAACATTCCAGGTATGAGTGGCTTGGAGGAGCCAAGGGGGCCACAAGGGTTGTTTGAAAATGTCAAGATGACAGCAATAGCAATAGCCCTTAGGCTGATATAGCACTCCATAGTGCCTTGCACCACTCTCTAAGCGATTTAAAGAATCAGCATATTGCCTACAATAATTTGGGTCCTTATTTTACCAACCTCAGAAAGATTGAAGGCTGAGTCAACCATGAACCGGTCAGGATTGAACTTGTGGCACCGAGCAGTGAGTTAGCCTGCAATACTGCATTCTAATCACTGTGCCACCACAGCTCTTATGATGCCTCAGTGGTATGTTCAAAGCTCTACCCATTTTTAAAATCCTTGCAGGAACCTTAATATCTTCATGAGTATACAGAAAGATGCTTTTAAAATGTTTCTGAGATTTTACTCAGTAACTAAATAAAGGTTATTTCTCAATGGCTCCTCAAGTTACTTGAATGAAAAATGAAAAATTTGTAGAGCAAAAAGATAGAATGGTTTGTCCTCAAAAAAAGAGCATGGATGACTGGAATCGTGAAATGCAACACCCATGTAAAAACAAGAGATGATGAAAATTCCAGTTCCTTTATGGATTCCATTTTTAAATAATTTTTATTAAGATTTATTATAAGTTAAAAACAAATGAAAACAAAAATTGAGAAAGAAGAAGGTGCAAATAAAGGGGAAAAAAAGGAAAAAGTCGTGACTTTTTTCAGTGCCATAAAATACAAAAAAAGTTACAGTCTCAACCATTTCCTTTACATTTCTAAATGTTTCAAGCCAACTACAAAATTATTCCAGTTATCAAAACCTAAAATTAAATTTTTATTTTAGTTTCACGTACAAAATCCAGAAGTGGTTTCCAAATGGAAACAAAGCAAGATAAATTCTCCTCTTTAATTAGAACTGTCAATTTTGCCATCTCCCTCAACTCTTTCACCTTATAAAAGCCCTGGTGACCCAGTGGTTAAAGTGCAGTATTGCAGGGTGACTCTGCCCACTGCCTGGAGTTCGATTCTGCTTGGCTCAAGCTTGATTCAGCCTTCCATACATTTTGAGGACAGTAAAATGAGGAACCAGATTGTTGGGGGCAATATGCTGACATTGTAAACAGCTTAAAGGGGGCTGTAAAACATTTGAAGTGGTATATAAGTCTAAATGCTATTGCTATTACCATCCATTCTTCCATTGTAGGACTTAATGTGTCTGGATTACTACCATTTTTTTTAGAAGAAAAATCCTCTCTTCAGGCAAGGCTTGGCTTCCTAACATCCAAAGGATATATAAGATGCATTCCATTTGTTTTTATTTTGCTGGCCAGTTTCCCTATAATAAATCCAGAACTTTGCCAAATTCTTTCATCTTGTGATTAGCAGGAGGTCTCACTGAGATTCTGCAGGGAGCATCCTTGCCTTTTGTAGGATTTTTCCTGGGAAGTCAAGACAATGAAACTTATACTCAACTGATAACGTATTGAGAGGATACCTAAATTCACATATTGACTTTCACTTTGCGAAGAGAGTAAAGCGTCAAGCAATTGCACAGAGAAAAAGAGATATGGGAAGAATCTTTTTTAAAGAAGAAATTGGCTCACTGCCAACACAGGGTGAGTGCAGGCTGAAGGATCCAGATCCATTCCTAAGTGGATTTAGATTTAGGGGTCAGCTAATGGAAAAGAAAGAAGAAAAGTCTACAGTGAAAAATACAGTGAAGGAAAAACAAGTAAAGAGCTTACGGTGGCTAAATGCACTTAACCTATTTTTTAAAAAAGCAATTAACAACAAAAAAGAGAGCCATAAGTAAGTAGAAATTTATATACTACTAAAACTCTGATTCCTGTAACCTTTAACTTGGTGAAATGGTACAAGTAGTCTTTGTGTCAGCGTTCCAGAAAACCTCAACTCCAACAAATTAGTCCGAGATAGGCATCCTCTCCAAGGTTCCTTTTATTAGAGTAGTGAACTGGCACATCTGGGAAATCCCCAAAGTGAAAGTTCCGGGTTTCCTTGCAATAAGTAAAAAATTACAAATCCACCCCGTGCACCCCTCATGGCATCACATGCCCCAATCACCCTCTGTCCCAACTTGAGACATCCCCTCAACCAGGTGTAGAAATAACATGACTTTGACTTAGAAGAAGAATGCTATTATGTCTAACCACATACACTCGAAGAAATCCCACCCTCCCATTTTCCCAGGCTCAAGAATGAGGCAGTGTGGAAGTATCAGGTGCTAATAAGGCTCCCAAAGCTGACACTTTGACGTATGATCACAATTGAGCCCAACATTTCCATTACGAGGAGAGAGACATTTGTTAAGTGAGTTTTGCAGTGAATCACTGTAGTTATTAAATAAGTAACATGGTTGTTATGCAACTCTGGCTCCCCCTTTGACTTGGCTTTTCAGAAGGTCACAAAGGTCACCCTGACCCCAGAACATGGCAGCCATTACAAATTTGAGTCAGTTGTCAAGCGTCCCAATTTTGCTCATGAGATCGTGAGGCTGATGCAACAGTCATAAATGTGCCAAACGATCATAAATCGCTCTTGTAACTTCGAACGGTCACCAAATGAATTGTTGTAAGTCAAGAATTACCTGTACACCATAGGGCTTTTTTTTTTAAGCCAAGTTACCTCAAATGGGCTAACCTACCAAATGCATTCAAAATCTGGGATCCACAACTCTGGCAGAATTGAAACATGTCATGATGTAGACCCTATCATGAACAGTTTCTGTCGCAATGCAGAACGTCATAAAACATTTCCTGTGCTGATGTTTCACTGTTTTCACTGAAAGTTCAACACGGACTATTTTCAAAGTAGATACATCTTTGTTTATTTGTCAATTGCTTACAAGATAATAGGTATAAGTAAAAACATAGTTATGAATACATGGATACATATAAGAAAAATAAAATAAAAAATATATAAAAGAAACAATAGGACAGGGGTGGTAGGCATGTTAGTGCGCTTATACACACCCCCTACAGACCTCTTAGGAAAGGGGTGAGGTCAATAGTAGACAGTCTAAGGTTAAAGTTTTTGGGGTTTGGGGAAAAAAACCACAGAGTCAGGTAGAGTATTCCAGACATTGACCACTCTGTTGCTGAAGTCGTATTTCCTGCAATCAAGTTTGGTGTGATTAACCTTGAGTTTGTATCTATTGTTTGCTCTTGTGTTGTTATGGTTGAAGCTGAAGTATTCATTGACTGGTATGACATTGCAATGTATGATTTTATATACTATACTTAGATCGGACCAAAGGCAGCGTAGTTCTAGGTTGTCTAGGTCTAGAATTTCGAGTCTGGTGGCATAAGATATTCTGCAATGAGTAGAGGAGTGGAGAACTCTTCTTGTGAAATATTTCTGGAATCTCTCAACTGTGTTAATATCAGATACGTAATGTGGGTTCCAGACTGATGAGCTGTATTCGAGTATTGGTCTAGCAAATGATTTTTATGCTCTTGTTATTAGTGTAATATTACCAGAGAAAAAGCTATGTAAGATTAGGTTAACAACTCTTAATGCCTTTTTGGCTATGTAGTTACAGTGGGCTCTAGCACTTAGGTCATTAGAGATGAGTACTCCAAGATCCTTGACAGAGTTTGGATCATCAACAAGGTCTTGACTATTCAGCCTGTATTTTATTTTCTGATTTTTTTGCCAGTATGTAGGACAGAGCATTTATTTGTTGAGATTTGAAGTTGCCATTTGTTTGACCATTCTGATACATAGTCAAGGTCTTTTTGAAAGGTAACAGTATTGTCTGTGGTGTTGAATAGCTTTACATCAGCAGCAAAGAGAACGCAGTTGCTCTTGATATGATCACAGAGGTCATTTATGTAGAGTACGAAAAGAGTTGGTCCTAGAACATTGCCTTGGGGGACACCACTGTTGACAGGTGCAGAATTTGATAGGACACTCCCAATTTTGCCTGTTTGACAGGAATGCTTCTATCCAGTTATGCAGGTGTCCAGAGATACCGTAAGATTTTAGTTTTAGGAGTAGTTTGTTGTGTACCACTGAATCAAAAGCTTTACAGAAATCTATGTAGATTGCGACTATTGCTTTGCCCTGATGGAGTTGTGTAGTCCATATATTTTTGCAGTGTAAGAGTTGCAGATTACATGATAGTTTTTTGCTAAAACCAAATTGCTTATTAGAGAGTAGGTTGTTTGTTTCTAAGTGGAGGATGATGGATTGGTTAATAATTGATTCCATGACTTTACAGGTGATGCAGCATAAAGAGATTGGTCTGTAATTTTCAACTAGGCTGGAGTCTCCCTTTTTGAAGATGGGGATGACTGTGGCTTGTGACCATAGGTTAGGCAAGGAGCTGGTCCTGAAAGATTTTTCAAAGATTATGCTTAGAGGTTCTGCTATGGCAGAGAATAGCTTTTTTAAGAAGTAGGCACATATTCCGTCCGGTCCAATAGGTAGAGATGGTTTTAGATTGCGTAGTGCTGTTTACAAATACTGAGCCAAAGAATCTGCTAAAGATGTTGGCTTTAATGGTGTCGTTGTTGCAGTCTTTACCATTAGGTCCTGTCAGGGGTGGGATGGACCTTGAGTCTTTTAGTTTGTTGTTTACAAAATTGTAAAACCGCGGGTGGAATTGGTGCTTAGAAGGTTTTCCTCTTGTTTAATGTCACAATTGGTGCATTCAGTCTTTATCTGGTAGCATAAATTTTTGTGAAGTTGGCAACCTGACCAGATTTGTTTTTCCACCGGAGTGATCTCTTTTTGAATTGGAGTTTTCTTATTGTTATTGTGTCCTTACTGTTTTTTTTTGGGGGGGGGGAGTTGTTTTTGGTACATATAATTTGATGACTCTTTTGACTTCAAGTAAAAATATGTTGTAATGGTCTTCAACAGTATTGCATCCAGTGAATAGAAATTTCCAATCAAGGGATGAGAGATCGTTGTCTGTAAGATCATAGTTGCCTTTTTTGAAGTTATAATTGGGAATTCTGTCATTGTGATGATTTTTGTGTGGGCGTATGTTGAGACAAAAGTCAATCATATTGTGGTCACCATTGGAAAAGGGTTCTTTAGTTTGTATTCCGTAAATTAAATTCAAACCATTGCAGAAGATGAGATTGAGGCAGTTGTTAAGTCTAGTATTGTTGGTTACTAGTTGTTCCACTCCCAGATTTGTAACAGCAGTGTAGAAGGTTGCGTGTATGGGTTCAGTTGTACGTTCATTTAGGGTCCAGTTAATATGAGATAGATTGAACTCACCAAGAAAGATAAAAGTGTGGGGGCAGGATGTTGCCCACGTTAGTAGTGAATTTAGCTTGCTTACATGTTCGATGTCATAATCAGGGGCTCTGTAACATAGTAAGAATCGAAATGTGATATTTAAGGACAGTTCACAGATGATGGTCTCAGGAAGAGCAAGCTACTGGGTAACTTGGATGTTTTTTAGATGTAAGGACTTTTTTTAGAAGATAGCAACTCCACCTCCTCTATGGATCTGATCAGTAAACATGATAGTCTCTTACTGTGGTAATGGACTCAGGGAGAGATGCGTTGAGCCATGTTTCACACACAAATATAATCTCTGCATGCATCCCAGCTTTTTCATGTATGAAGGCATACATTAGAAGCTCCATCATTGTTGAAAACACTGGGAAATTTGATGAGGAAATATATCTGAAAGGATGACCCAAGGGGTCGCTGGTTGTCTAGTATCTACAGTATATGAAATTGATTCAGTCGCTGAACTTATCATTAACAGCCGGACCACACAGCTACATAGTGTGTCATCTTCTGGTTTTTTAGAGCAGATACATTCCAAAAATAGAATCCAAATTCATATCCTGGATCCATTCCTTATAATCAGGAGACTGACAGATTCAGCTCAGAACATCGATCTCCAAGTAGGAGTAAAAAGAACAGCGTTTAACAGCGAGTGCTTACAAAGTTCACCTTCAGCCAAGGTGGCCTGTCCATATCAGCAAGCCACGTGGTCACTCCCGGTGCCAAGTTAAATAAGGCACCAAAGTTCTGGGAAAATAAATCATATAAAGAAAATACAAATATTTTTTATTTTTATTTTTTTTGCCAGAGGTGACTCCTCGTTCACCTTCAGGTGCTAGTTTCTGGCCATTGTTCGGAAGCACTGCTGCCTCCATCAATTTCATATTAAGCCAATGGGTCAACTTGTTAAGCTGTACTGTGTTTAGATGCTGCATATTACTTAGAGAAATTGTGTTTTGTAAATTCTGGGTGGGGTTTAACATGTTGTATGACTCTAGTTGGCAACTCTAAAAAGACTATAGAAACATTTTATGAGTTGACATGATTTAACTGGGGTAACTGCCAGAATCCTGACAGCAGTCAATGATTGCTAAATTAATAAACAAATTTACTGAAATTGTTATTTATGCATTTATAAAGTTGTTATAGTATGTTTATACTATACTGTTTCACTGTAAATATTGTTAGCTACCCAGAATCACGGACTTGAGATTTTAGAAGAGAGTAAAGTGTCAAACAACTGTGTAAAGAAAGAGAGGTGTGGGAAAGGACCCTCTAGAGAAGAGATTGGTCACTGGCAATACAGAGAGAGTGCAAGTTGAAGAACTCAGATTCATTTCTGAATAGATTTAGATTTAAAGTTAAGCTAGTGGAATACAAATTCTGCTTTCTAGCTTAATTCACAGGCCACATGAATTACTTGATTAAATCAGTCTGTATGTGAACAGGTTAGGATGTCCAGGATTAGGTGCTTATGAATCTTGCAAAGCCATTGGTCTTCTAAAAGTTCCAAGTCAATAAACTTGGAGCTGGCTATGGGAAAGGAATGTGGAATTGACCATGGAGATGCAAAAGCATTTAGAATATTGTTAAGGAGGTAGTTTCGGGAAAGATGACCTTGTCCCGAGAAAGAGGAAAGTGTGAGTAAGAAACTCAAAAAATAAACCCACTTGATTTTGTTTAGCACAAGATAAGACAGAGAGAAATGGTCTTTCCAATTCTATCAAATTGCAATAAACCATTTCTGGAATACTGTTTTTCCATTTAGTCCACCTCGAAGGGCTGACGTCAAGCTTGAAATAGGGCTCTTTTGCTAGAAATGTCTCGCAGAGCTTTTACTTATTTTGTTCCTTTTCCATTTGGCGGGTGTCCAGAGGAAACCAAACATGGCAGGATCAAAGAACTGCAGCAACCCCCCTTTTAAGGCTTAGCACCTGGGCTTGCATTATTTTTCCTTTTCTTTCCCCATTTTCCTTTTCCTTGGATATTGTACATTTTCTCTTCTAAGTGTGGAGCCAGAAGCCAGTTCACTGACTGATATTTGTCAGTCACTTGGGAAGACTTCCTAGCTGTGGAACAGCGTAAAAAGAATTTAAATCCAGCAAATGGCATCTAGGAATCAGAAGCTGCCTTAAAACAAAGCAAGTAATTAGTCCATTGTGCCCAAAGGATGCCAACGGATTGTGCTTGGAAACTTCTTTTTAAGCTGGAAAAGCTGGAAAAGTATGCAAAGAGCTGTGCTGTGTCCTTTCTGGATATCCAAGCTGACTGCACCATGATAGATTCTCTGTCAGCGTTTACACAGTCAGGCCTGCTGTACAAGAGAGCATTTATCTTTTATTTGCAAAAGGAGCATTCCATTTCATTCAGCAATGGCTTTCTGAATGGCACATAAGGGAACAGAAGTGTCAATCTTACAAGTCAGCAATAATATCTCCAAAGGCAAAACCCAACAGACAAAATACACAATCCTGCAACAGATAAACAACCAGCCATATTACTGTAAATATACAGGGGGTTTTTTAAGAGGAAGGCGAATCCTCTGCTAACTTAATAATGCGCACCCAGCAATAAGTCTCAGAAAGATTTCCCAGAATAAAAAAAAAAGGGGGGGTGTTTCCTTTAGAACAGGAGTCCTCAATCCCCAGGCTATGACCCAGCACTGGGCTGCAGCCCATTTGGAACTGGGCTGTGCAACTGGTACACAAGAACATGAGTGGGCACAGCTCCACTTGGGCAAGAGGAGGGCCTGTATGCTGCTTGCATGGAAGTATCCCCTCTCCTGCACTGCTGGTCCACAAAGTCGGAAAGGTTTAGAAGACTTTGGATTCTATAAATGCAATATGTGTTTCCAAGAGGAGAGATTCCTAAGAAGGGATGGGCTGGTTCTTCTGGATCTTCAAGAAGTGGAAATTGGAAAGCACTCTGAAAATCTTATTCTGTGTCAAGCCCTAAACCAAGAATAACCCATGGTAATTCTATAAAACTGAATTCGTTATTGTTTCACATTGTAACTTTGAATGGTCACTCCACACAAGCAAAGGACCAGCAAAGGAAGGGAAAAAAACTCCAGAGAGGTTCCAGAGACAGGAAGTCTAGTCCTGCCAAGAATGTAATAAGGGTTAAGGGAGAGGCAGTTTCTGTAAGCAACACCAGAATGTTTCCTTCCTGCCTTCCTTACAGGATTAGGCCAGTAATTTCTCCTAACAAACGATTCTCCGAACTGCTTAGAATGTTAACAACCGGTTCTAGCGAATAGGTGCGAACTGGTAGAATCCCACCTCTGATCCCACCAGACGTGAAGAAAGGTTAACATTAACTGAATTTGGCATGTGCAAATGTGGTCACTTCATTTGTAACCTGCCTGATTAAATCTATTGGGTGAGCCCAATCATGCTTGTCCTCTTGGTCTCTTGCTGTCTCCTCTTTCTGTAATACTCTTTTTTTCTCACTTTCTTCACTGCAAAGAAGGGATATCTTATGAGCATGAAATTACCCCAAGGGCTTCTCCTAGTAAACTAGCTACAGTTTGCCCATCCCCACTCAGTTAGAGGAGTATTCCCAATCCGGAGCAGGGAGACACAATCTACCAACATTTTTTTTTTTTTTGAGTAAGTACCACATAATAATAATGTCCACTGCAGTTCCTAATGAGCAGTTTTTATGTCATTTTAGTAAGATGATCCATAATTCCATGGAGAAGCACATAATCAGTGGCTCAGGTTTCCAATTTAAACGATCCGCTTGAAGGATCCAGTGACGTAGCAGGCAGTGTTGCTTTTGTTGGATAGTACAGGTAGTCCTCGACATACAACTGCAACTGAGTCCAACAGTTACGTTGCTAAGTGAGAAATTAGTTTAGTGAGTTTTGCCCCATTTTTCTTGCCGTGGCTGTTAACTGCGGTTGTTAAATTAAGAACATGGTTGTTGAGTGAATCTGGCTTCCCCGCGGACTTTGCTTGCCAGAAGGTCGCAAAAAGGGATCACGTGACCCTAGGACACTGCAACAGTCATAAGTATGAGTCAGTTGCCAAGCATTTGAAATTTGATCACATGAACATGGGGGTGCTTCAAAGATTGTAAGTGTGAAAAAGAGGCATAAGTCACTTTTTTTTAATTACCGTTGTAAGTTCAGTCACTAAACAAACTGTTGTAACTTGAGGCCTATTTGTAATGTGAATCTTTGGGGCAATTGTGATGGGAAGGAGGGAGGGAGGGAAGAGAAACAGGAAGGGAAAGAGGAAGGAGGAGAGGAAAGGGGAAAAGGGAGGAGTTCTATGTACCAAGACATGCCTATTCAAGCAGCACATGTTCTGTCATGGAGTTACACATGTATAAAACGGTGCTGACTTTGCATCTGTTCACGCCTAGCCCTGGAGAAAAAGCCTCATCTTGGAACAAGCTGAGCAGGAACCCTTTCATCTGCAGCCGTGCAAGCTGACTGAGCTCAGCTTCAGAGGCTCCACTGGGCAGCCTGAGTTTTAATGAGGTGAATCAAAGCTAAAATTGCTCTCCTCCAGTACAGCATGGAATACCCAGCAGACAAAAATGTGTGTGTGTGTGTGTGTGTGTGTGTACGTGCCTGCACATGTGTGCATATGTGTCCCCACTGGAACTTCAAAGCAATCCTCTGGCTTTCGAAGGGGTCTGCCCTTTTGCCAGTTCAAACCAGGAGAGCGCTGGGTTGCGAGCAAAGGGCTTGCAATTGTGCAGGGAGCGTCTCAGGGATTAGCGTGATGTGGGAATCCAGCCTTTTGGGTGGGCTTATGGGTTGCAGAGTCAGAAGATGGATTCATTTGGTAGTTTCCTCAAATGTGCTGTTTCTGATTAGGCAGTGCTAAAGGTCTATAGTGATTCTCAGTCATCTAGGTCATGGTTGTCCCAAAGGTGCTTTTTCAGGAGGCCAACTGGACTTCCTTGTTTTTATTTCCTTGAAGATGTTTCACTTCTCATCCAGAGGAGAATGATGCTGATGAGAAGTGAAACGCTTCAAAGAAAAAGCAAGAAAGTCCAGTTGCCTCCTGAAAAAGCCCCTTTGGGATAGGCAATGCCAAGTGAGACTCTGCCATGTGTCGAGCCTCCATTTCCTCTTTTTGGCCCTTGGTCTTATCTCGTTGGAAACCTGGTTCTTTCTTCTTCTTTTCTCAGTCCCCAACTCTTTCTCCTCCTTTTTTTCTTTTCTCTTCCTTTCTTTTCCCCCCCACTGTCAGAAGAAGAAAAGATTTCTGTGTAGACAGTGGTCTGAACCAGTGACTGGTAGACAAGACAGCATTTGAATGGAGGTCTTTTCACAACAATCCAGGGTGAATTTATGGACAGGAAATGCTTTTACTGATGGGATGGAAGGTCGGGCAGAGAATAAATGGGAAAACACTTTGTAATTATGTCTCCCAGTTTTTACCTCTCCTTATCATGCTACAGCCTCATTAAATTAGATATACTGAAGCAGCTGATGTTTTTATGGAGATCAAGGCGAACACCCAGCCTTTATAATTACCCAGCCAACTTGTATTTATGGTGCCACTTTGCTAATTAAAAGAAAAATTTGAGCAAATCTCTTTGCAATGGCAGAACAGATCTCACCCCCCACCCCTTTCTCTGTTAATACAAAAGTTTTAAAGAAAAAGATTTAAATGAACGAAGTGCTAATGAGTAGCACTTTTTTTTTAAAAAAAAGGAGTAGGATTCCCACAAACATATATCTCTGTGCAGTTGCATACCAGGATGGTGCAAATCACCCAAGATCTCCTTTGAATCATTGTTTTGATTCAAATCACTGATCCAGTAAATGGTCCTTCCAACTGCTGGATCAATTCAAAGGCATTCAGTTCAATTCAACACATCAAGTCATTTAGGCAGTTGAGTTAGAAGATTCAGTTCAAAGCATGAGATCAAATTTTGTTGGAAGCAACTCTTCACATAGCTATACCACCCAGACACACCCAAATACATGTGTGGATATATATTTGGGCTGCATATATTCATATTTCTTCTTGTGAAATATAAACATTTTAAACCATGCTCCATATTTTATCCAGAATGACATTTGCACAGATTAAACTATATAATCAGGTTGAAGAATGTCAATAGAGCTAATAAACGGTGACCAAACTTGTATAAATATATCCATTATAGGGTCTTTCAAAGCTCTTTATTGTGCTAATTTTTTCAGCTAGAGCAATTTTCTACCCTCTTTAAAATAACACTGATCCAATGAAAAATGTACACTCATTTTCCAGTGTTTTGTGATAACACCCCTGGGAGCTAACTACAGGAACTAAATCAATTCCTCCAGTTGCTGCTGTGATATGGCTGAGGAAATACGGACAATCAAGAAGATCAAGTTTCATTCCTTCCTCTCTTAAATTTGATAAGATACATGAAATATAGCTCCTTGATAAGCTCTAAACATAGGTAGAAGCTATAATAAGGCCGCATGAGTCGTGACATTTTAATGCTAATGTCACAAACTACCCAATCTGTATCATTTGCATGGCGAAATCATGTTGCCTCTGGCATCATTGGCTCCTTTGTCTCCCTGCAAATGTCTTAGATCTGCCAGAAATGCTGTCTGTGATTCTTTATGTGTTTATTGATTCAAATTTTATTAGCCACCCAACTCAATGGGCTCTGGTTGTCTCCCAGAGCTTTGTTAAGAGTCTGCTTGAAGACTTGGTTCTGCCAATTGATTTGGGGCCCCAATGGAGGAGTATGTGTGTGTGTGTATATATATATATATATATAATTCAGCTTTGTTCGGGTATTTTCCCATGTCATTGTAGTTGTGCTTTTAAAGTTATAGCAACATTTCGGCAGAATCTCATCTGCCATCATCAGGCTTCTGATGATGGCAGATGAGATTCTGCTGAAACTTTGCTACAACTTTAAAAGCACAACTACAATGATGTGGGAAAATACCCGAACAAAACTGAATACCATACATGTAAGTACCCGCGAAAACTTATATATATATATATTATATATATTGTGTGTGTAGATAGGTAGGTATGTAACAGACCTTACATGAAACACATGTAAGGGAACACATGAAAAAGAACAATTACAACAAAGATTCCTTAGTCCAGAGAGGAGAGAAGCATGAGAAAAGGGTTTATGGAGCAGGCTTCCAAGATGCTATTATATCCCAAAGGTATCTACAGAAGGTAGTAAAAAAAATCAACAGGATACAATCAAAGTACAGCCTGTATTATGTGCTTGTGGTGTGTGCTGTCAAAACTCCTAGCCACCTTACCTTCTGGCTGCTTTGAAAGTTGTAAGAAAAACTTCCACAGCACAAGACTCTAGATTCCAATGCAGAAAGCCAAGTCTCCTGAAAAAGTATTTTAAAAGCAAAGGTTATTGAGGAAGGATCAGCCCAGTGTGGCCTAGGAGATCCCGTCCTATTTTTTTGAGTGATTAATTCTTGGGAATCACCCTTTGAAAGTGTGTAATCTAATCCTCTGAATGTTGTAGCTTGTGCTTTTGGAGGTAAATAACTGAAAAAGCAAAACTCAAACAGATGAGAAAGGCAATACCATGTGCCTGCAGCTGAAGAAAATTTGGAATGTGAAGTAAGTTTGTTTAAACTGTTTAGAAATGAGAAAGAAGAATAAGGTGCGTGCAGATATATTATCAACCACAGGCTGAGTCAAAATAGCAGGTTTTTAATCCCAGAATGTTTGTAAAGACATAAATCTTTAGTAGATCATAATCAACTGAATGACTTCAATCTTTCCTATGACATACTAGATGCGATTATTTTCACTCTGGTTAGCTATTTGTTTGTTTGTTTGTCATTATCTCATTGGCCAAACTGGATTGGCCCAGTCAAATGCAGGAATTGTTCCCTGGTGTGAAGGAGTCCATGTATCACAAATGGCAAGAAGATGCAATCTGTTTATTCTATACAGGTTTATTCAATCCTCGCTTCCTCTCCTCATTAGTCCTGCTAAGTGACATTGATGGGAGTTGTAGTCCATCACCTCTGTAGCTCATAGGTTGGGCGAGGCAAATCTAAAAATGGATAGCTTAGATCTGAACAGGAAATGCAGATACCCGACTCTTTGTTAAAGTGGCCTTTCCCCTTGATGCTGTTCTCCCTGGGGCATGAATTAAATGTGTTTTCCCTGGCAGACTGGCAGGCTTTGGCCACCAGAAGGATGATTGTGCATTTCCTCTTAGGGGGTCTGTTTAATGTCTGCCCAGAGTCATTTCAGCCAGCTTGGTGTAGCTACAATGGCAGCATTGTTCCTCTATCCCATCATATAATCCATCTGTGTGACTCAGCAGCAAAACACGCACAATGTCTTAAGAACACCAAATCTCAACAATGCATTTACCATGCTCCAATTATGTGTTAGTTGACTCTGCTTCTTTCCTAAGTCCCAGCGAGTAGAAAGATGGGGAAATACCTGAGCATCCATCATAAACTCAGCTGGAGAATTTCCTCTGGCTATCCAGCTGTCAGCACCTTGGACAGCTCCTTCAGCCCCTCACAGGTGGCATCCCAGCAAGAGACCCAAATCCAGCAGTGAAGAAATTTACATGTGTTTGTTTGTTCATCAAATTTATACGGCCACTTACCTCATGCAAAATGGGTGGCATGCTGTAAAGCCAGCAATTGGAGCAATTTACAAAACCAGCTAAAACTATAACCATAAGATAAAAGAAGACCACCAAAGGAAAGATATTCAATGGGATAATGCAACTAACAGGTGGGCTCCTTATTATCAGTGAACCCCCCAAGCTTGCTAAAAACAAAGAAGCTCATACACATTTTAAGGTCTTTAGAGAATGTTGTAAGTGCTGGCATTACCTTGGAGGAATGATGTTCTGGAAAGTGGGGGTTACCACAAAAAGGTCCAGGGTCCATCACATTTGACTCCTTAGCAGACAGAACCCACACCTCACCTCTTCTGCTGGATCTGATGGGATGAACAAGTATAATCATGGAGTGGCAGTCCCTCAGATAATCCAGTCCCAGGCCATGTAGGACTTTAAAGGTCAAAGCATTTAAGGCATGGGTCCAAGTTTTTTATTTCTCTGCTCTCCTTCAACTGGTGGCTCCACCACATACCATCACACACACACACAAAAGAATGGAAACATTGGTCTACGACATGTCAACATTTGCAATGTGTCATTCCACCACCACCACCACCAGACCCTACTCAAATTGAATATCCCTGATTAAAATCATGGCCTGCAAGAAACAGAGTTGTATTGGCCAACTAATTCTCTCAATTCATTCCTTCTGAACAATGTTTCCCAACCTTGTCAACTACTCCCAGCATGAATTCTAGGAGCTGAAATCCACACATTGTAAAGTCAACAAGATTGAGAAACATTGCTTCTAGGTATCACTGGAGGGAAACAGAGGAGAGCATGGTAGCCAAACCTCTACTACCACTTTCCTGTTGGACACGATTTAAGCATGTTATTTTTAAAAAAATATGGCCAACATTGGCCTAGACAAGGTATTTTTTAAGTGTCAGAGAAAGGGGGAGTGGGGAAAAGAATATACTAGTGCCTGTATAAATATCTTTCTCCATTCTGCAAAACAATTAAACAATTTTTACTCCCATTCATTTATTTCAACTCATGCTTATTTGAAGGAGATTAAAATATTCCTTTGTCCGAAATTTATTTTCAAAAGTGCAGCTGCATTTTAATCTTCTGCAGCAAATCTTCCGCATTTTCAGGAAAGCTGTTACAATGTCCCTTCTTCAACTGCAGTGTTCATTAAAATATCATCAAGTATAATTTTTCAGTGATGAATAGAATGATCTTGGCTGAACATGTCCCTCTGTGGAACACATAAAAAATACAGACAAGGCCTTTGGTCTTCAGAAATAGGCATGTAAGAAACAAGCCAGAGGAGAAGTACAGGTTATTAATTCATTCATGTATGCATGCAGATATGCATTTTATATTCATTTATTTACTCTGGGTGGCTAGCACTAGGTAAAAACAACAATTTTAAAAAACAAAGCACCAGAAATAAAGTAAAAAAATAGCAAGTCCACACAGTCTATCTCATTCAAACCAAGGAACTCAAGTCAAGAAAGGGAAAGTTAGAGAAAAGACCTTTCTCCCCATCTCTATAGGTTCCAGTGACAGTTTCTTGAGAAGGAAACAGACCATCTTTTAACAGAAGTAGAATTTTCTCCTTCCACCACCCGAATCCAATCACATATCACATCCCAGGAAGCCTTGACCAGCCAGGAAAAAACATAAATCTAATACATAAGTGGTGGTATTTACAAACCCAAGGATTCTGCCCATTCTGTCAAAATCTACAGATCAAACTCTTCCTATATGACTATGACACACCATGACACTATCAATTCCATACAACCTGTACAGCTGGAGTCCAGCTCAAGTTAATCGAAATGACTGTATGGTAATATAGCACTTAGTACTAATAGCAATAATCTTATCAGTCCTTAGGGTCCAGTTTCACTAATAGGGACTCACATCCTGTTATGAGAAGGCAGCACCACTAAAAGACACAGGAGCAGGAAAGGGCAATTATGGCAACTTTACAATCTATGAACTTCAATTCCCAGAATTTCTGAGCCAGCCATGCTGGTTTCTTTGGTTAATTTATGGCTCAACATTTGGTTTAAATCTAGAAAATGGGTTACTTTAATAACCCAGTAGAAGCACATTGTTTATATAAAGCTTATATAAATGTGGGAAAAAAGTGAATATCCATTAATAGAGCCGTGGTGGTACAGTGGTTAGAATCCAGTATTGCAGGCTAATCCTGCCAACTAATTCTGGAGGCTAATTCTGCCACTCCAGTTCAATTCTCACCGGTTCAAGATTGACTCAACCTTCCATTCTTCCGAGGTCAGTAAAATGAGGACCCTGATTGTTTGAGTCAATATGCTGACTCTGTAAACTATTTAGAGAGGGGTGTAAAACATATTGAAGCGGTATATAAGTCTAAGTGCTACTGCTATTAATTAATGACTGCAGTGTAGATTTGTAGATTAAAATGGGGAAGCTAACAGGAATCAGCGGCTGAGCCAAAGAAGTACAGCCAAAGATTATTAGTTCAATATCCTGAAGACATGAGAGATTGAAATAATTTGGCAACAGATTCTTCCAAGAGCAGATTTTCAACGTAAGATAAACTCTAGCATCAAAGACCTCGTGGACCCAGTGGGAGCTTCCATCCTGAAAGAAAACTCAATCAGGCCTTTTGTTATGATCTGTCTGTATTTGGATTGTCCTCTCTGCAAGGAAAAGTCATATGCAATGAGTTTAAACTCTCTTAGATTTTGCCATGGGAAAACCCAACCTTTTACAAAAAGGGCTATTTATGTGATTCTGAAAAAGAGACAGACACCCAGAGGATAGTTTGGAAGAAAACACACATTTGGGAAGAAAATACAACCTTTAAAATAATTACAGCTCTGAAATAGAAATGTCTTCTGAAGACTGTGAGAATGCTAACCAATGGTCAGTCTCATGTTCCATTGCAAAATATTGATAAAGATCAATATTGGTCTGTATTTGTTTAGCTTACAGTACAGCCTCTTCTTTAAATAAGAAGATACATCTAGGCTTACTCTTGCTTCCAATCCAAAGCAGTTCAGTTCAACTACAGGTAGTTATAATCTGGAGTTATAATCATTCATTTAGTGACTCTTTGAAGTTACAGTGGTACTAAAAAGTGACTTATGACCAGTCTTCATACTTATGACCATGACAGCATCCCCACAGATACATGATCACAATTCAGTTGCTTGGCAGCCAGCATATAACTATCACAATTGTGGCAGGACAGAGCCCATGTCTCACTTTGAGAAATACTTTGGCACTTGCAAATACTGAGAAGTTTGAAGTTGAGCTTCCTTCTTGTCTCAGGTGAATGAAATGTCCCTCAGGAAAGTTGTCGACTCCAGCCTGGTTGTGAGATTGATAGTTCACAAGAGAGTTCTCAAGGTCACCTCAGGTCTTTGAAAAAAAATGAAACTTCTCATTACTTACTTGCTGAAGCATCACCCACTAATAGGAACAGGGAGTATAACAAAGGGAAATGATCACAGTGTTTCCAGGAAATTGAAACAGTCACTCCAGAGGTATCTGGAGCAGTATCTGTCAGTCAGAAACTTAATACCTAAAAATGAGATGGGTGGAAGTATAACTGGAATAAATAAATAAATAAATAAGCCCCCAAATGCGAAAGAATTCCTGGAAAATCGGCCCTCAGACAAATCAGCCATTAACAGGAACCTTGAGATAAACAACATCTACATACCATTCAAAAAAGACAATCAAAAAGCTAAAAGACCACAACACTCCTGACCAGCAATCAACACCTAGATAAGCAGAGATTAACCCCAAGCAGTAAACAATATCCCAATCAAGGAAAGTTCATTTATTTCAGTAATGCAAATTAAAAGGTGAACCTAATATATGAGATAGACTCATTACATGCGAAGCAAGATAGTTCAAGCCATGATATGTCATAACTGTGATGATTATGGTTTACAGCTCATGAAAACCCCAAATCCACAATCTCAGAAAATTAGAATATTACATGCAATCAATAAAACAAGGATTGTACATAGAACAATATCAGACCTCTGAAAAGTATAAGCATGCATAAGTACTCAGTACTTGGTTTGGGCCCCTTTTGCAGCAATTACTGCCTCAATGCGGCATGGCATGGAAGCTATCAGCCTGTGGCACTGCTGAGGTATTGTGGAAGACCAGGATGCTTCGATAGGGGCCTTCAGCTCTTCTGCATTGTTCGGTTTCATGTCTCTCATCTTTCTCTTGGCAATTCCCCATAGATTCTCTATGGGGTTCAGGTCAGGCAAGTTTGCTGGCCAATCAAGCACAGTAATCCCATGGTCATTGAACCAGGTTTTGGTGCTTTTGGCAGTGTGGGCAGGTGCCAAGTCCTGCTGGAAAAATGAAGTCAGCATCCCTATAAAGCTCGTCTGCGGAAGGAAGCATGAAGTGCTCCAAAATCTCCTGGTAGACAGCCGCATTAACCCTGGACTTAATGAAGCACAGTGGACCAACACCAGCAAATGACATGGCTCCCCAAATCAACATAAACTGTGGAAACTTCACACTGGACTTCAAGCATCTTGCAGTGTGTGCCTCACCATTCTTCCTCCAGACTCTGGGTCCTTGGTTTCCAAATGAGATGCAAAAGTTGCTCTCATCAGAAAAGAGGACTTTGGACCACTGAGCAACAGGCCAGTTCTGTTTTTCTTTTGCCCAGGTACAATGTTTCCGATGTTGTTTGTTGTTCAGGAGCGGCTTGACAAGAGGAATATGACATTTGAAGCCCATGTCCAGGATCCGTCTGTGTGTGGTGGCTCTTGATGCACTGACTCTAGCCTCAATCCACTCCTTGTGAAAGTCCCCAACACTTTTGAATGGCCTTTTCCTGACAATCCTCTCCAGGCTGCAATCATCCCTGCTGCTTGTGCACCTTTTTCTTCCACACTTTTCCCTTTCACATAACTTTCTATTAATGTGCTTTGATACAGCACTTTGGGAACATCCACCTTCTTTTGCAGTTACCTTTTGAGGCTTTTCCTCCTTATGGAGAGTGTCAATGATGGTTTTCTGCACAACTGTCTGGTCAGCAGTTTTTCCCATGATTGGGGTTCCTACTGAACCAGACTGAGAGACCATTTAAAGGCTCAGGAACCCTTTTCAGGTGTTATGGCTTTATAAGATGATGAGAGTGGGACACTTTGAGTCGAGAATATTGAACCTTTTCACAATATTCTAATTTTCTGAGATTGTGAATTTGGGGTTTTCATGAGCTGTAAGCCATAATCATCTCAATTATGACACATCACAGCTTGAACTATCTTGCTTTGCATGTAATGAGTCTATCTCATATATTCGTTTCACCTTTTAAGTTGCATTACTGAAATAAATGAACTTTTGCACGATATTCTAATTTTTCGAGTTTCACCTGTATTTCCATCTCCAAAATGACTCATGGCTGATTTTCAGCAATTACACCAATGTTTAGATATGTAATCAGAGGGTTGTATATGAATTAAAAAAGTGTTAAGGTTGGCTAGTGTCCCTGGACCTTACATTAATGTTTTAATTTGAGTTTTGGGGATCCAAATATTCCTTTATATTCCTTTATATTCCTTTATATTCCTTTGGGGGGGCGGGCAAGGGGGAGTTTACCATGTTAAATCCAAGTATAATTACAATCCTCTTATGGATTATTTGCTTCTAATCTTACACTGGTATCTTTGTTGAGCTTTCAAAGAGCCTGGCTGATGATGTCATTTGTATCGCTGTTTTTGCATTCATATTTCAACATAGATAAATTTGGTCTTATTTTGTTGGCTGAAGAAGGCAGCTTTTTTGGAGTGGTGGGACTCTGGAGTATTTAAACAAAAAAGTAAAACAAAATTGATGCTAGGGCTTATCATGCTATTTGGCAGCATTCCAGGTTCCTATCTTTTTAAAAAAATTTAAAAGTCATATTGTGCAAAAAAAACCTAAGCGAATGCCAAGGAAACATCTGTGGCCACCCTTATGCCCATCCCATGCCATGTTGCCTACTTAAAACCAGTAGACTAAAACCCATTTCAGTGTATATGTGTTCCCAAGGATGCTAAGTCCAATTGGCCTTTGTGACTCAATAATTGAAACTGGTAGCTGTAATTTCTGGATAAAAAGGGATAGATTGCTCCTTATTTGCATATTGGTTGTTGCATGAGAGCTGCGGGTATGTTTCCCTCTTATAACTTACGTCTTTCCTTTGTAAATGCCCAGATTTCTCAGGGCTTAGCTTTTAAATCTTGTTAAACATCCAGAAATTCAGCTCGGAAAGATCTAAAATGGAGATGATCTTCAGACTGACTGTGATCAAATGCAAAGGATTAAAGAGCTCAGAATAGATTACAGCCATGTTTCTCAATCTTGGCAGCTTTATGATGTGTGGACTTCAACTCCCACAATTCCCCAGCCAGCATGTCTTTCTCCTGATAGAACCCAAGTTTTGTTTTCCTCTACAACAGAGGCAGACTTCATGCTTTTAAGATAGGAAAGGACACAGTGGGGAGTGGTAACAGAAGGCAAACAGAACCACACAGCATATATATTTTTTTTTCCAGTTGGATATATCCATTTCCTCTTCCTCCATCACAAAAATCACAAGGAAGCAAGCCAGGAATTTTCAGAGATCATATCCCAAAATATTGGAAGGATGCTAAGAGGCTCGTCTGGTTTTGCAAACATTTAGCTACGCAGAGCTTACAAAATTAGGTGAGTAGATTATGCAGAGAGACAGATGAACAGACAGATAAAATTGCATTACCCTTCTTACCCCACTATAACTATTGGATCATGTTCACACAACTCACTTAATCCACTCAATTAAAGAACAAGCAGCTACATTCATTTGATCAGTATTAGTTCTGGCTTGTGATTTTTGTTTTTTTAGTCAGGATTTCCATGGTAAGTGAGCCTGAGTCTGTTTGGTGCAAGGGTTAATATATTCTAACAATGCTGTACCTGATTTCATTCAATAACCAGAATAAGCATGTCAGATGGAGATAAACTTGGTCTGTCTTACTGCAATGAGTACATACAAAAGGGCTCAGGCCCAGTGTAAAGGGGTAACTGCATGGAATTTGTGAACAGTGAAACATATTTTGACTCCAATATACAGTATAATTCAAAATTTAATCTGGAACTACTATGCATACTTCATTATTCATCTGCATAATCCCTCCTTTTCTTGTACTTGTCTATTTTGGTAGCTTCAACTGATTTTTTTTTTTTCAAAACAGAAACTAATAGGAAGCAATTTGTGAGCCACAGCGACTTAAGAATAATTGGCTGGCATGACAAAAATTGCTGCTGAAAGTAATACGCACTTTGAACAGTGATAAATTGATGGCAATATTTACAGCCAACAAGCGAGGGAAATAAAGCCCTTTCGGTCTTCCTTGCTTTCTCTGTTTCCAAGGAAGATTTTGATTTTTAAAATAATAAAATGTTTTCTCCTATATACATTTTTAATTTTCAGTTTTGACTTCTGGGGCCTATTGCATTTTGTATCCATAGGCCTAACATCTCCTTCTGCACAAATTTATCAGCGATCTTAATCTCGGGGTACATATAGGGAGAATGAAAACCCGGTATTTATTTATGCGACCCAACTTATGCAACCCAAAATTTCTTATACCAGCTCTGAATGCACAACCAATTCTTTTCTCCTATTCATATTTTACATTCTTTAACTGGATCTAATATATTATAATGGCTCTTCCCTTCCTTCAATAATCTCCAGGTGCTTTTATGCTATGGTTGTGCTAAATTCCCAGCCTTAAGACCACCTGGAGGGGGAAGATTGGTCCAGGGACTTTCAGTTTGCATGTGTGGACACACAGATGTGCATGCACATGTGTTTGAGGTGTGAAACAAAGGTGCATGGAACCATATGCACTCATACCCAAATATGCACAAATGCCCTTTGCCGTGTACCCCAGAATTGATCAGCTCATCCTAAGGTAAACCCATCTTATCTCAACAGTGTCAGATTTGACAAACAAGTCAGATCAAAATCACTCACCTAATCCAACTCCCTCATTCACTTTGTTAGGAACAGAACTAATCCACTGAAATTGGGTCTGCCATCCCTCATGCATATTTGAAGACTGCTAAAATTAAATTAAAGGCTCAATAATGGAAATGGAATACAAAGTTTGAATTCTCTTACCTATTTTCTTTCCTTTCCTTCCTGCTCTCCATTGTGATGGCCAGAGACCTGCTTTGGACTCAGAACTGAAAAAAGGAAAGGAAAAAAGAGAGATCATTTCACAATTGTGTTTAGCATTCCAAGCTTCACAACTATTATAAATTCAAGCAGGGAAACAGATGGGCCTTCTTAGTGCTACAGTATATGGTTCTTCTCAGCATTGTTCATATTCCTAAGTGTTCACCTTGAGTGTAGAAATGGCATCTCTGCACCTTTACAATATTTGTTTTATCTGATTTAGATTATTTTGAGAACATCTAATTTTTTTAGGGTTGTTTCCAGTCTAATTTACACTGCAGTCCATCTCAAAAAATCCACTGAGGAAACAGCTTTCCAGTCCCCATCCTCTACAAAGGCTACCAAATTCCCAAATTTCTATCAACTTTCTTTTTCTCAAAATCTTTATTAAATTTCAAAAAAAGTATAAAATACAAGAAAGTAAAGCAAAAGAGTTTTAAGAAAAGGAAAGGGATAGACCAAAAAAAAATGAGGAGGGCAAACAAAAAAAAGTTATAGAAAAAAGGTAATTTCTGATTTTCTTCAATACACATAAAACCTAAAAATCAATGACCCTTTGAAGTAGAATACCATCAACTTTCTTCTGAGACCAATAGTATTGGCATAAAAATAAGAGTCCTGAGGCTGGATGAGGAGCAGGTGAAAGAATCATCTAATTGGAGTTTTCACAAATGCATTCCAAGCAGGCTCAGTTGGCATGGCCCTCTTTTAAAGGCAATGTACAACCAATGTATAACCAATGTACAATATATAACCAATGTAGCAGCCATGTATTTTTTCTGCCAGGTGGCCATCCAGCTTGGTTGGGGACCATCATCACATCTAGGGGCACTGAATTCCACAAGTGAATTTCCTGCGTCACAAAGACATCTTTCTTTTCGTCAGCCTCAAATCAAACTGCAGTTAGCATCCACAATGAATCCTAGCTCTGAACAGAGACCCTATTTCCACAACACGTCAATTAGGGATGAATGTGCAATTGATAACAACAAAAAGAGAGCGATTGACTAAGTTAACTAGCTCCCAGGCAGCTAAATTTAGCCTCAAACAGACAAGATTAGACAAACTCCATAAGGTTAGGCATAAAAGAAGGCCTACCCAGTCAATTCCCCTATTTTGCATGTTTAGTTCTTCAAAGAAAGAGAGCTGGAGAGAAAGAGCAGTTGGAAAATAAACCAGCTTTTCTATTACAAAGCCTACTTCCAAAGCCAAACAGAACACACTTTCCAAACGCTGAATGGCTGCAGTGGCCAAACTGCACATTCTGCCACCACTAATAGCCCCAAGCTAGGTCTGTTGTAACTTCAAACAGTTGCTAAGTGACCGTTCATTAGTTGAGGATAACCTGTATTCTCCTTCACGTTGTACCCCAGATGGCCAATGCAGAGATTCAGCCAGTTCCAGATACTTTTGTTGCACATTTCCCTACCAAGAGCACAGAAGCATACATTCTTCCACTGAACTTCTGCAGAATCTTTTACTATGTAACTGCAGAGCGGGAACCAATATAAGCTAGTGCTTAAAAGCTTTTGTAAATCCATTTTTTTAAAAAAAAAAACTGAAATTGGGGAGGAGAGAGGAGATACGAGTATTAGAAAATAGGTCTCATTTAGTTACAGGGCATTTACTGCAGAAATTGTCAGTTTCTTTTATCTGGAGAAGTCTGCCCTCAAGTTCCACGGGTGGTTGCATTTCACTACTTTTGGTGATGTTTGAGTCCACTGCAGGCGAGAATCTCCTGAGTTTAATAAATAGCTTTGAGCCAGAGGGAGCAATTATCTGGAACTGTCCGTGGTTCTAAGAGCTGTCCAGGGTGCTGAATAGATTGTTCCCTGAAAGTGGTAATTAGCTCTCAAAAGAATTTTATTTTTCTTTATAAAGTGACTGGAAAATAAAGGGTGGGGTGATAACCACTTAGAGAGGGCTGTAAAGGACTATAAAGCGGCATATAAGCCTCAGTGCTATTGCTGTTTAATAAGAAGTATACAATGGGGTTTATTATCTATTTTTTCAGATAGAAATTGCTCCATGAACCTCCACATAAAATTTTAAAAGATCCAAACTTGTTTAATGTGTTGTATAAGCACTGGACTTTTCCCCTTCAACTGAAAAGAATGAACTTCTGGAAATAAACATTTCAAAAGGAATTCTTTATTGAAAGGGAGGGAATCCCAGCACTAGTCAAAGCAGAGTCTAAGATGTTTCCAGGCATACAGTCATAGATAAAGAGAGTTAGAATCCCTCCCCTTATTTAGATGTGGATTTAGTCAAACAAAGAACCAACACACCAATTTCCCCTCTCCCCTTCTCTGGGAACGTATCTTAGGAGAGTTCCCAGGGGTATCTTCCAGAGCTGGAATTTTTATGGTCTCTTCTCATCTTGTTATCTCTTCAAGAGGTGACAAGTTTCTAAATATCTGGCTCCAGTCCTCCAGTTGTATATCATGTGCAAGTTATACAGAATCAATATATTCAGGTTACATCAAAAAGGATTACTTGTACCAACTCCCCCCGCCCTCTTCTTCTTCCATTGCAGCTACTATTTAAATATTCATCTCACAGTGATCAGAATCAAATGCTCACATGCATGAAACATTTGAGTTATATTCACAAATTACATTTATCCTTATTATTGGATTCACACATTACACTGAACAATGTACTACAACAACAGCCTGGATTCACACAACATTCTAAACCTTTCTAACAATATGCTAACCAAGTTTAAAACTAAATTTACATCTTGTGCACATGCATTCCTAGGTTTGCAACTCACTAGATAAGTGTTTTGAGCATAGTCTTAGTGTAATCCAAGAAAAGGATATGAAGGATCAGACTGAAAAAGGAATATAAGCATACTTCTTTCAGATCCTCTTCGATATTGCTAATATTTTTTAAACAAAAAATCACGAATGAAGCTTATTAAACCTGGATGTGTGGTGTTTGATTCAGTAGATACAATGCTTAAATGGTTGGCTGAGCTGGTACTTCCACATAGCTGCGATGAGAATCCAAGACTGGAATCTTTGAGATCCGTGGTTCAGCCCAGATAAACCTGGAATGGATGTTAGCAAGCATTGACAACTGAGAGAGAAGATGCGGAAGCACAACCATGGGGATCCTCTTCACACACCCCAGCATTTCTCAAAATATTCAGGGTTTGGGTTTTTTTACATCACCAGTAATGCAACTTGCACATTGCCAAAGTGGTTGTTCGAGTCACAGAACCCCAAATATTGCTCTTCACCATAACTTCTGAGCTCACAAGCCGCTTTTCATCCCTGCAATTAACCTTCACCTTGTTTTCTAAATAGGTGAACACTCTTCCAAACACTTGGATTGTCATCTTACCCAGCACTCACCTTCATTCTCTAAGAGGGCCTTGAGAATAAAGAATCTGGTAGCAGCTGGTATTTTGTTTACTAGCACTCCATATTCTAATTAACACTTTCCTGATTGAGTCCTATCCCTGCTCAAACGCCAAAATTCAGCGTCTTCATCTCAACCCACAGACCCCCAAGCCTCAGAAACTTGGTTGAATCAATCACTCAAGGTAGCACTGCCACCAATCATTTGAAAGAGGACGTGACCATCCATAATCTCCATGTGGAACCTCTACTTTTGTTTATCCCAGGATCCATAGAATGATACTGCTGAAATTTTCCAATTGATAATTCATATTTGTGGAATTAGGGTAAGATAAGTGAGTAAAGCTTTGGCTTGGGTGAGCACACTCGTTTATACTTTTAAAACATCCCAATCCTCAAGGGAAAAAAAAAGATTGGGACTGTAGCCTTCAAAAAAAAAAATGAAATAACCACAACTGATTAAATGATATACAATGATATCCATTAATCTCTTCCTGCCTTAGTGAAGCTCAGACCTTGAAACATTCCTTAGGTGGCTTCACGTATCGAGATTTCTCTGAGTTGGATTTCACATGTAGGTAGAAATTCTGCCTCACTGCACCATTGCAACAAGCAAGTTGATGCATCGGGATTGCTGAGAGTTTGTGCAGAACATTTTTATTTTCCTAGAAGGAAGAATAAACACCCCTGAAATTGGCATTCGAAAGAGTGAAAGTGAGGAAGGGCATCAGCCATTGCTGCTGGAGGTGTGGCCACTGCAGAGTAAAAGGTGCTCAGCTGCCAGTTCAGAATTAAAGGCTCTTAATTTAATCATTAAGCATACGTGATCTGCAGATCAAAGCAAACTGCAGGAGGTGAGAGACACCATTCTTTATTACACCACCAACTAATCATAAAGCAAAGCCAAAAAAAGTACAGAATTAAAAATAAGTCTTGGCAGTCAGGGCCCTGCGTACATGGAGCCATTTGGCTTAATCAGCATCGGGATTGTCGACTTGGCCTGAATGCTCAGCCTCTCATGTCATTTCTCAGATAGGAGAACTAAGATGGTAACAGCTGAGCAAATCAAAGGAGTTTCCATCCCATTCATTTTTGTGGGCATTCCAGGCCTAAAACAAAGGCAACTGAAACTTAATAGTTAATACAATAGAGGCAGTCCCTGAATTAAGAAAAAAAAACCATTCCTAACTGTCTTTAACTCATACGTTTAGGAAAATTGCATGTTAAACTTATAAATGGATTGACTATTACTAAGAATGGCAAATAATCTTGTCCTTCCTCAAGCCAGGGAACTGTTGAAGCCACGAGATGTTTTCAGGAACCACTATCAGCAGGGGTGGGATTCAGTTTTTTTAACAACCAGTTCTGTGGGTGTGGCTTAGTTGGTGGGTGTGGCTTGGTGGTCATGTGACTGGGTGGGTGTGGCCAACTCGACATCATTCATGTCAAGGGGCACTTATGGCCTCTCATGACAGTCATAAGTGTGAAAAATGGTCATAAGTCACTTTTTTTCAGTGCCATTGTAACTTTGAATGGTCACTAAATGAACTATTGTAAGTCAAGGATTAGCTTCTTTGCTTGCAAAAAGCTGCCCTAAATACCAATCATTAGATTAAAAATATCTGCAAGCTGGAGTTAGAAATCAGGCAGGGTGCCAGAGCACCTTGAGGAATGAAAATAATTAAAATGCGGTGATAACTATCAAGCAGCCAACTCTTGCTCATAAAGTGAAACCCTTTCGCAGAGAGGTCATTTAAGCTCTCCAGAAAAAGCAGACCCAGGAAAAGCAATCCTTAGATCCATTTGAACTCTTAAAGATACCAGCTGGCCTCACTCACTTCACAGGATAGCCTAAGGAAATCACCCAGATTTAAGGAAAGATCACATACAAAGGCAGTAAAAAAATCAGTGCCAAGCTTGCATCCTGCTCTTGGAAGTATACCCCAAAGGACAGTGCCAGATAGTATTAAAGCAGTGAAGGAAGACCCCCTCCCCAAATAGAAAAAGAAACCATGAGACAAGAAAAAATTCAAACACAATGCAAATAATTACATCACAACAGTAGCTGTTACTTGTTGAAGCTGAATAGGGAAAATTATCCCATCAATAACACAGGATTAAACTTCAACCAAGCACAGAATTAACCTTCACCAAAAACCAGTTTTAGACCAAAACTCAGAAAGGGTATGTAAACTCACGTTTCAATGTCAATCTTTGTAGCTAGCCAAGAAGCCTTGCTGAATGTCACTCATCTTGGTTCCCTGTCACTAAAAGCTTTGCTTCATTATTCAATTATTTCTTCAAAGTGCTGATTGTCCAGGGAAGTATTTCCTCCCAACAGCAGTGTAAAAATCTTAAAACAACCCTTCCCCTTTAAGAAAGCCAAGCCTCACAAGCTCCGGAGACAGGAAGTCTAGGCTGTCTGCCAAGAATGTAATGAGAGTGGAAAAAAACAAACAGAGATTGCTTCTAACTACCTGTTCTCTGAACTACTTAGAAAGTTAACAAGGGGTTCTATAGAACTGGATAGAACCGGTAGAATCCCACCCCTCACTATCAGGGTTGTTAAGCAAATCATTGCAGTTGTTAAGTGGCTGATGTGATTGTTAAACAAATTTACTTTACCCCCTGAGTGTTTGTCGGAAGTTGGCTGGAAGATTGCAACTGGTGATCACATGAGCCCAACATGCTGCATCTGTCATTCACAGTTGCTAAGCATCTAAATTTTGATCATATGACAGTGGGGATACTATGATCGTCCAAGGACAGGTCACAAATCACTTTTTCAATGATGTTGTAATTTAGAACAGTCACTAAATGAATTGTGGTAAGTCAATGATCACTTGTATAGCAGGGTGGGCAAATCCTATGTTGCTGGGAAGTCACAATTCAATCTCCAAACTTCTGGACAGCCACAGTGCTATAATATCATGGGAAAGTTTTGGGTGGGTTCATTTTTTCAATGTCATTAGTAGGGTTGGAATGAATGCACAAAGTCTCTTGGAAGACAAACTCACTCCCCACACTTCTACTTCCCTTCCTAGATGTGTAGGTTCCTGCCCTCAAAACATTCCCAAATTACATCACAGGAGTTGGTCATTTCAGTGCAAATGGTGAAACTCACAATTTGGGAGAAGAAAACAAGTGGAACAGTGATATTCATGCCGCCCAGTTCACAATCTGGCATACCCAATTCTTAATGCTATTCTGAAATCTCTCGTGCGGTTCCTTGGAGATATTATTAACTGGAAGTAGCTTCTTTTTTCTACCTGTTTCTTAGGATGCTTGAAAATTTCTTTCAAGCAGTTTTACACCTCAGCTGACAGGTAGAGGTTATGCCTGGTTTGGTTTTCCATCTCAATTTTCTATCAGAATTCTGTATTTTCTCCTAGTTCCTGAACCCCCACCCCCGCCCAAGTTATACAAGTGTAGGTTTTCACAGCTGGTATCTGTTGGACAATATTGGACTTCAGAATTTAATGACCCTAGTCTAGACAACAGAATTCCTGATGTTTCACCAATAACGGTGGCTGACATCAAGGTGACTCCTGAACAGACCCCAGGCAAACAAACAGGGGCTGACCGAGCACCTGTCTTTATATCTAGGTGTCTTGACTGCTAATTGGCTTTTGGCTGAACTGGTTTCTGATTGGTTCAGGTTGGTAAAAGCTAACTTGGTTCTTTGCATCCAATCTTGACTAGTAATTTTGATGGCGCTGATACCTTTGTTTGGCTGGCATGTGATTGGTCATTTTGAGAGTGTTGATTCCTGATTGGTTCTTGGTTTGTGCTGGTTCTGGTTGGTTAGTCTGACCAGTTGTGGGCTAAGAATAGCAAACCATTTTCCTTTTGAAGATGCCAGCCACAGTTATAAGTGAAACATCAGGAAACCTTTTCTCCAAACCAGAATCACTGCCCAATAGAGGGGTTATCGTACACATTTCCCTGAATGGAAGGCCAAAGCCCATTAAATGCTGGAGAAATCAGAATACAATGAAAAATGAGACAATAAGTTTATGTCGTAATGGTTTTATTAAATTAAATTTAGAAGCTGCCCAACTGCATAGAACTCCTGGATGGATTAGAATTAAAAATAAAACCAAGCAAAAAGGGACTAGTATGCATGTCTGGAAAATATACATTTTTTAAAAGAATCCCATATTCCCATCCAAGAGACTTTATCTGAAACTCCTTTGAAATAGATTTTGAAAGCATCAAACCAAACAAAAACTGATAGAAAAACGGAAAAGGTCCCTCAGCCTACAATTACTAATTCTGCTGTTGCCCAAAGCAAAACTTGGAATATTGTTTCTCTCTCTCTCCCCCCCCTCCCTCTCTTCCTCCCACTCTCGCTCTCTCTTTCCACCAAAATTCTCTTGACACCATTGTGAAAAGATGTGGGGTTGGTATATTTCTCCTGCCACCCAACCCCCCACACCTCCAGTTTTTTAAAATCACCAGTTTTGGTGATTCAGGATGACAGAACGGGTTCGATATTTGAGTTTTTAGAAGATACGTGATATTCAAGATCAAAACAGGTTAGCCCACTGAGGGCTTCTTTACAAACATTTGGGATTCAGAAGTAGTTATCTCAAGGTTAGTATCGAAGATGGTTTAATCCCTCCTGCTGACGCAGGGATCTGGAGCCTTTCCCCACAGCTAAGTTAAGCTAAAGGACTTCCCAGCTAGCCTCAACTAAACTGAAACTTAGAACAATATAAAATTTCCCCCACTACTAATACCTAATGAATACTAAATTCTAATTCATTCTACTTCTAAATAATTCTAAAGCCATGGTTCTGGCTTCTTAAGACAAGGCAGCATCCTGATTCAAAATATAGAGGGCATGTTCAGCCAAGTCACTGCTTAAACCCTCTGGTATTTGGTTGGTTGGTTGGTTGATTGATTGATTGATTGATTGATTGATTGATTGATTGATTTCAATAGCCACCCAACTCAACCAAATGACTCTGGGTGGCTTACAATTCTAAAATGATAAATTAGAACAATTTAAAAACTACTAAAACAATTAGCTCTAAACCGTGCTTCACTACAAAACTATGTGTCCAGGCTTAGTTTTGGGAGGGGAAAATAAGGGGGGTATCTGCCTCTGCCTACCAGCATCCATCGGTATTCATCTGGCTAGTGTCCTGTCAGTGTGTGAGAGAGCTGAGGACTGTTTGGAAACTGAAACAGTATTTGCTGTGTGAGCAAGAAGGAGACAGCAAGGAGCCTGGGCATGGCTTAGCTCAACAGTTCTGTACTAAAGCTGGTTGCTGCTGTGAAACTAAAACTGAAACTCCTCTGCTTGTGTTTTGCATTTGGAACAGATTTCTTTTCGGGTGGGGAGGGGGAGTAGAACTCCTTAGCATCAGAGTGTAATAATAATAATAATAATAATAATAATAATAATAATAATAATAATAATAATAATAATAATAATAATAATAATAATAATAATATAGGAAATACTAATACTCTGATGGTCATTTCAAAAAATCTTTCTTATAAGCATCTAGATTCTAGAAGGTAAGAGGAACATACGTGCCAAATTTCAAGTTTGTAGGCTTTGCGGTTCTGGAGATTCTGTGATGATGCGAGAGTGGTATTTCGCTTTTATATATATAAGATAAAAACATCCGCAAGATAGTTCAAATAGCAGCCATGATGATTAATCAACTGATATGTAATCAACTTATTTATTTAATCAGTAAAGCCAAGTAACAGGGTCCTTCATGCATTCTGAGGCCCAGGTACACAGCCAAGTTTTTAAAGCTTTGTGAAAAGCCAACAGGGCTGGGGCCATTCTAATCTCCAAGGGGAGAATATTCCATAAGGCAGAATCTACACCAGAAAAAAACATCTGTCTTCTAGTTTCCGCCAGTTGACATTCTTTGGTTGATGGGATCTGTTGGATCCAATCTGTTGGAACGGATTGAATGGGTAGAAACTCTGGGAAAGAGGCGGTCCCCCAGGAACCAAGCCATGTAGGGCTTTAAAGGTAACAACCAGCACCTTGAATTGTACCTGGAAACACGTTGGCAGCCACTGCAGCTCACAGAGTGGTGAAGTTACTTGTGCTGAGTAGCCAGCATAATTTACTGCTCTGCTGTTTTTTCACCCAATGAGAACCCAACCAACCCAACCAATCCATTTTAGGACTAAATATTTTGAAAAATATAATAATGGAACCTTGTTATTATACATGCTAATTGAGCAAGAAGTTTATGCATGCAAAAATGGAAAGCTGTATCAACTCCCACGATGGAAGAATGGAATGAAAAAAAGGATGGAACTGTCAAACATGGCAAAGTTTGCTGTTTTGATTATCTAGCTTTATTTTCATTTGGAAACCATTTCTGGACTTTCTTCTTGAAAGAGAAAAAAATAAAATTCTGACTTTTGAGTTTTTGATGATTAAAATAGGTTGTTGTAATAGAAATGGCTGGTACGCTCTATCATACAGAAGAAAAAGTTGAGACTATAAATTTAATATGTAACTTATTGCATTGAAAAAAGTTGGAAGTCAGTACCTTTTTCCCTTTTTTTTTCTTTCCCATCTTTTTCCTTTCCTTCCCTCACACTTTTCATCCTCCCCTTGACATCTTCCAAATTATTTTTATTTTCATTTGTATTTTACATTAAGAAACGTTTTAATAAAAAATAAAATAAAAAAATAAGCATCCATCCATCCAAGAGGAAACCATCCTTCAGGTGATGTGCTCAAAAATCCTGATGGCCCTGCTCTCTTGGTCAAGTTTTTGATCCTGGCTCTGAATGTGTTTATTGACAAGCAGTCAATAGGAATTTTAGCACTCGCTAGTAGTCGTAGGGTGAGGACTATCTATAATACACACAGCACAATAAGGATTGGAGACAGTTTTCCTTCTCCCTCCCTGGCCCTTTTCTTTTTAGAACAATATCTGAAGGCAGTGACATGGACATTGTTCGAAATGAAGTCTGGAAGCTTTGCAGAGAAATGGCTTTATTAATCCAACAAAACAATATTGCGGTTGTGTTGGGTTGCAATCTATGTTTTACAGTACTGAAAAAACAGGAAGTCAGATTGTTTCAGCTATGGAGCCATTAAGATTCCAAAATGATGGATATTTGGTATCTCTAAGAGAAAAACCAACTTCTCTAAATGGAAAGTAGGAAGCTCCGAAAGCTCCATGCGATTAGCATTGGAAAATTACAGCTCCCTTAGTCCTGAAATCTGTTGCACAAAAGACTTGTCAGGTGTTCTTTCTCCACAACTTGTCATGTATTTATATCTGCTGGGACAATGCTGATCTCTAATGCAGCAGCTACTTAAGGACAAAAATTATCTTTTGGAAGCAGCAACCATGTTTGAGAACGACTTTGGGGAGGTTTCTGTGAAAGGAGTTGGAAAGGTGTACAGTCAGAAGTGGATTCATCCACTGCACTCATATAAGCTTTGGCATGTGAATTTATTTTTATTTTATTTATTTATTTATTTTATTTATTTGTCAAAAGCTTGCAATATAACAACAGAAACAAGAATAAACATAAGTTTGAATATAAGAAATAAAAACTAATAATTGGGACAATAGGACAGGGACAGTAGGTACAATTGTGCCCTTGTGCACACCCCTTACAGACCTCTTAGGAATGGGGTGAGGACAACAGAGGTTTAGTTTTAGAATTAGGACAAAAAGATTATGGTATCATAAAGTAAGGACCAACTTTAGTATTAACAGCAATTGAAGGAGTTTAGATGTAGGTGGAAAAGGTGTAGAGTTATTAGAAATGACAGATAAGCCCAGATCCAGTGAAACTAGATTCTCTCTCCTCTGTTCCTCTTTCTCTTCCCCTCTCTCTCCCCCTCTCTCTCTTCCTCTCTCTCCCTTTCTCTCTCTCTTTCTCTCTCTCTTTCCCTCTCCCTCCAGTGACTGTGTTTACATAGTCTTATTTTATGGATTTACACTGCATAAAACCACGAGCCAACCAAAGGGACTGGGATAAGGTAGCCTACTTTTTAAAAGCCATAGCAAAATGCTTAATTCAAATCAAATATTTTTTATTAGGGCCTTTGACTAGCCTTTACAGCAAAAAAGCAAATTAGTTTGACAAAACATTTATTATTGGGAAAGGGAAGAAAACAATAGGATAAAACATTGTATCTATTTAAATATTTTGTGCAGTTGTGTAACTGAGGTATACTTGGCTGCATGAAAATTGAATGTAGGGTTAGCATCCCTTAAAAAATAACAAATGTGAAATTAACCTGTGCGGCCTTTGTGTTTGAAAATGATTGGGGCTATCAAAGCATTTCATAAAAAGGATATTGTATGACATGAGGGAGAGTTTATCTAAAATTAAAACTGGCCAGGTTTAAATTGTTAAGTAAATGTAGTTTCTAGTATGTAACACAGCCCAGCCAATTATGTTTGATAATTGGCAAAAGAATTTGATAAATTCACTTCTCAAAAATTTCACAATTGCCAAGGCTGACAGATATTGGAAAAATTCATCATTAAGTACCATCTAAATGAGGTTTCTCAACCTTGGTAACTTTAAGATAGGTGGACTTCATGTTCCAGAATTCCCCAGCCAGCATGCAAAGTTACAAGGCTGAGAAACACTGAGCCATATAGATTCTCCTCTCTTGCTTTTTCTCCATTGTTCTAATTTTTTTTTTAAACAATGATGAGCCAAATGTTTTGGGGGAAATATATCACAACTGGATAGAAAATATCTACATGGTTCCCTGCTGCTACAAATGGCCTGTATTCACCACTATAAAAAGAAATAAAAGAAATCTAAATGAAGATAAATGGGAACTACATGGATTCTGACAAATGTGCTTTGGGCTATACCGCTAAGTCTCTTAGTGGAGGAAGATAGCAACCTACAGATCTCTTTTGTTCAATACCGGTGATCCTGCCATGATCAGGTTGGTGTGATGGAATGTCATTTGGATTCCTGGAGGGTGGGGGGGGGGGGGAGTAGTGCATCCCAGAGGTTTAAAAGACAATGCAGTTTAGATCATCTGTGGGAGACAAAGAGGATGAAGACAACTCCTCCCTAACAGTTCCCAAAGTATATGTTTTACTGTGCATGTAGTTTGGTAAGATTAATGACTACAGATGAGGAACAATTTAAAAAAAAAAACACTTAAAAGAACTGTGATGTGTCTTTCTTGGTTTAGGTGGGCCTTACAGCAGGACCCCCATAACTAGTGATCTGGGATATATTGGCAGTCCACTCAGTGTTTTTTTTTTCATGCTGTGCCCAGCCTCGATCCTTTCCAACACCATCGCTAACAATTTCAAGTTATGTTCTTGCAGCTAACTATGCAAGGTTGCCAAGTTGCCCTGCCCAGTTTTTAAGAAGAGATTCCACTATCTAAGGGGCTGCCACAATGAAGAGAGGCTCAACCTATTCCCCAAAGTTCTTGATGGAAGGACAAGAAGCAATAGATGGAAACTAATCAAGGAGAGAGCCAACCTAGAACTAAGGAGGGATTTCCTGACAGTTAGAACAATTAATTAGTGGAATGATTTGAATCTAGAAGCTGTGGGTGCTCCAACATTGGAGGTTTTTTAAGAAGAGATTGAATAACCATTTGTGCAAAATGGTATAGGGTCTCCTGCTTAAGTAGCAGGTGGGACTAGAAGACCTCCAAGTTGCCTTCCAAATTCTGTTATTTTGTAATTCTGTTCCTGGGCCCCTGTTTTGCTCGGACAAAACCAGAAAGCAAAGCTTCTCCACAGGCTAAGCACAGCATGCAGTGGTTGTCAATTCAATGGCTGCTAGCACACAGCCACCCCTGCCCATTGCAAACAAAAAAACAAAAAAACAACAGAATGGCTGTTTTTCCTGCTGGTATTTCATTTCTGTCACCCCCTAGAATGCAAAGCGTTTGCTCAAGATACACTCAGTGACCAGTCCTGCAGATGGAGATTATGGAAGAGAGAGAGAAAATCAGTCCTGGGGGGAAAAAAAACAGCATATTTCAAGGAAACCTAATTAATATTGCCCTAACCTTGAATTGAGAAGCCCAGGAGAAGCTTCAGAACAGTTGCCCCATTCTGGGAAACACTTTGAAGACTGTCAATGTCAGTCAGATAAATCGTCCTCTCAGTGGTGGGCTGTAACCGGTTTAGCAACCAGATTGGTGAGCGCACGTGTATGCAGCATTCAAAAAACTCCCATTTTAAGCTTAAAAACTTACCTTCTATGTCAGTGCTGGTGAGTAAAACAGCTGAGGCAAGGCAACCTGCTGTGCCACACAAATCAGCTGAGCTAAAAAAAAAAAAAACCAGGGAAATATAGGACAGGAAAGGGCTGGGGTGGAGAGGGGGTGGCCAACAGCTCACCAGAAATACCGGTTCGCTAGAACCAGTCAGAACCGGTAGCAGCCCACCACTGCCTCCTATATATTTTCTATCTCAGGGGTCTCCAACCTTAGCAACTTTAAGACTGAGAGTTCCTCATCTTAGCTAACCCTAACCTTGCTTTATCTGTTCTCTTTCTACGCTGAAATTTCTTCCAAAGGGAAGAGAATTTTAGAGAATTTCTTAAGAGGTGGAATGGGATGGAATTCTTGCCATTATTCAGTGTATTTCAAGGGTTCCAAGAAGCATTTAAGAACATTCTGTTTTCCACTGCACAGTTCTGAGCCCTGCAGCCTACAGCCTCCTTGGCTTCCTCTATTTTATTTTTCAAATTTTATTAAAGTTTTTTAATAAGGTAAAAAAAGAAATGCAAACAAAGGCTAAGAAAATTAAAGAGAGAGAAAGAGAGATGCAAAAAAGAGATAAAAAGAAAGAAAAATGGAGTGATTTCTGACTTTTTTTCAGTGCAGTAGAATACCAGAAAAATCACAGCCTTTTGCTCTACCTTTCTAAGTTTTTCCAGCCATTTCTATAACAACAAAGTCATTCTAATCATGAAAATCTAAAACTTTTTTTAAAAAAACCTTCAAACACAAAACCCAGATATGGTTTCCAAATAGAAACAAAACTGGATAAATTCTTCTCTTTAATTAAAACAGTCAATTTCCTAATCTTGGCCAAATCCATCACCTTCACTTTTATTGTGGGAATTAGTGTATTTTTCCATCTTTGGGCAAAGTCTCGCTATTAACACGTATAGTAATAAAGTTCCAAATTTTCTTTCAAGTTCTTTGTCCATCAGAAGCTAAGAGGTTTCATTTTTGTATTTATTTTAAGGATCTTCTGAATTAGTATAAAAATCTGACCCCAATATTTCTTTGCTTTGTCACAAGTCCACCAAAGATGCTAAAAAGAACCCTCTTTACAAAACATCATCTAATTTAATTCAAACTGGGGGAAAGGCATCAGGAAGAATCAAGAAGGGTCTTTTTTGGTTGAGCTGCTTCTGCTGTGGCTAAGAGGATTTCTCCTTTCTGGCAAAATTCAGAGAACTAATCCAGTTGGTTTTCCCTTCCTATATTTGGTATTAATTTTGGAAAGAACATTGGCAATCAGCTCTTTTCCAACCCTCATTCTAGCACCAAGGCCAGGGTTTGGTGTCTCAGGGCACCAAATTGTAGAATCTCCTTAGCTTTCACTTCATTTTGCCTTGCATTATTCTAGCATGTGGGAGGAGAAGCAATGGCTCAGTCAGGGGTGGGATTCCACCGGTATAACAACCGGTTCAGTGATTGTGCGCTTCATGCATTCTGCATGCCCGCTCCGCATTTTTACAAAGCCCAAACTTACCTTCAACTGCAGCCTCTGTGTCTCAAACAGCTGAGGAGCAGCAAACCATTCTGCCCTGTGAATCAGCTGTGCACTAAACAAAGAAAGTAAGGCATAGGAAACAACAGGGGTGGGTGGATGGGCCCACATGCTCTTCGCAGCAAACCAATTCGGAGCCAGCTGATCATCTGAACAAGGGTTCACCCGAACCGGTCCGGTAGAATCCCACACCTGGGCTCAGTGGTTAAAGATGCTGAGTATGTCATCTGGAAAGCTGACAGTCCAGGTTCGGAACCCAAGCACTGTGTGATGGGGTGAGCCCCCATTACTTGTCCCAGCTTCTCCCAACCTAGCAGTTCAAAAGCATGCAAATGTGAGTAGGTAAAAGGGTACCACTTCAGTGGGAAAGTAACAGCGATCCATGCCCTTTGGCGTATAGTCATGCTGGACATATGATCACAGAAGTGTCTTTGGACAACACTAGCTCTCTTGGCTAAAAAAAGGACATCAGCACCAACCCCTAGAATTGGACACAACTGGACAGGGGAAACCTTTACCTTTACCTGTATTGTACCATACAAGTAGAGACAGGCAAGGTATGGGACAGGGTTCTCCTCTGGGTGTATTTTCTTTTTCAAGATGATGGTGCCAAGATCATGGAAGCCATTCCACCCTTTGCATTAATACGCCTAAGGGTGCTACAAAGCCAGAGCCAATAAAATGCTCTTAAATGCTCTTGGTTATGACATTCCAGTCTCTTTTGATTGCACCAAAATGTTGCAAGAATATAAAAAAAAATCCCCAAGAACTGAAACACTTTGTGTTTGTTATATAGAATGAAAAGAGGTAAGGTTTGAGTAACATGTGGAAATGCATTGATTGAATGCAGACCTTCAGCTGACACAACTCAAGAAAGTTTGGGGAGTACATTTGGGCCAGTGATTAATGTGCCCAGTCCAGCCACTGTTTGGAGCTGCTAAGGCCAAGCAATCTCTGTCTGAAGATTGTCCTCAATGTGAAAGACTCTTGACCTACTTTCCAGACAATAGCCATGCTCTCTATCATTCATTCATCATCCAGCTTTCCTCTTTCTCTCAGTAAAGTCCTGTGACCTGCATTGCAACCACTCACACTAACTTCCATCAATCTGTAAGAAATGAATACCAGGTCGGCCAAATGCTTCTGTATTGTTCCATAGCTTTCTTGGCTGTGTCCCTAAAACCCCTTGGAGTCAAGGGAGGGTTTACTAATCTATAAGAACAAAGTACTGTATAAGGAATGTATTCCTATACAGGGTATCCTTGACTTACAACCATAATAGGGAAGAGGTTATTAAGCAAGATTGTTGTTAAATAAGTTGCATTTTACGACCTTTTTTGGCATAATTGTTAGGTGAATCACTTCTGTTGTTCAAGTAATCATGTGGTTGTTAAGCAAATCCAGCATTCACCACAGTTTATAAAGCAGTACTAATATTTCATGTGATTTGCCTCTCTGTTTCTTTTCTTGCTCTCTGTCCCGCTACATAACTCCATAGTCCTGGCCTTCCTTAACTATACACCCAGAGGGGTGGGGGTGGGGGGGAAGCAGGATAAAGGGTGACTGTGAATTACCTATCTCAGAGTTGGCCACGCCCAGATTACTGTCGGACGTAGAATGTTACCTTCAAATAAATCCTCTTTAGTTTTGGGAGTGTGGCTCGAGGCTCATAATTTAATTGGAGTAACTGCCGGAACCCTGACATCAAGACTAATACTCCCAGCAGCAACAGCTAATCCAACCAAACAACCAAGCAACACATTTCCTAACACCTCACTAAAATGTAACAGATCCACGGATGATCCATTTCTCAGATGCCACGTTAGGGAAAAACAAACCCTGCTACTAACAAAGGTTTATCCAAAGGCAGAAAAAAGGCTGAGTTGAGATTCTTTCCTCTGAATTCAAAATGAAGATGCTTAGAGAAGTTGTGCACTAAGAAGCTCTATTTTGGCTCAATCAGAATAAATATCCATCAAGGACCATCGGGAACAAATTTGATGAGGGAAAAGTAGCAAGAAACCATTCTTAACTCCACGTGGCTACTGTGTGGTTTTTTTCACTCCATGGCTTCCTAAATCTCAGGTCAGGAGAACCAAAGACATTTAAAGGGGTTAATTAGCATCAATTGTTTGTACCTCTCCTAGTTGATCAGTCACAAAAAAGTGAGTTGACACCCATCTGAGCTGGAGCTGAAGCCAAAGCACAGAGGTTAATGCATGAGTAACGGGGCGGGGGGAGTAGTCGGTCTTGGAAGAGGGACAGCTGTCTCCATGGCTTAGCTTTGGCTGCACTGTCATGTTGGCTCCATTTCCAGTTAGCTCAACTGTTTGCTTTGGCTTCTTTACCAAAAAGTGCAATTCAGGGGAAAAAGAAGAGTTTATAGTTGTCTAGCAATGAAGGGAAAATATCACAAATGTGTGCTTTTCACTTGCCCTCTTCCTTTTAGAACTGCTTGAACACTTTTGTTGTTGTTGTTGTTGTTGAACATTTAGAACATTTGGGATACTCCATCCAGTTTTAGTTACCACAATATAAATGCTAAGACTCTGGAAAGAGTGCAGAGAAAGGTGATAACGTTGATTAGGAGACGGGAGGCTAAAATATATGAAGAACGGTTGCAAGAACTGTATGTCTGGTCTAGTGAAAAGAAGGACAGGGGTGACATGATAGCAGTGTTCCAATATTTGAGAGGCTGTCACAAAGAAGATTTGGGGGTCAACCTGTTTTCAAAAGCACTGGAAGGCAAGGCAAGAAGTAATGGATGGAAACTAATCAAAGAGAGAAGCAACCTAGAACAAGGAGAAATTTTCTATCAGTGAGAACAATCAACCAGTAAAACAGCTTACCTTCAGAAGTTGTGGGTGCTCCATCACTGGAGCCTTTTAAAAAGAGACTGGGCATCCATTTGTCTGAAATGGTATAGGGTCTCTTGCTTGAGCAGGGGATTGGACTAGAAGACCTCTAAGGTCCCTTCCAACACTGTTGTTCTGTTATTCTGTTAATTCTGTACAGAAGTCTATAGTCAGCATACAACAAGCATAGGTTTCTGCTAGAAGCAAACCCTTTAAATCTTGGAAGGTGGGGATATTAAGATTCAGGAAATGCTGCACTGCTCTTTGATCTCTTCATGGGGAAGAAGGGATGCAGCAGAAGCAGATCCAGGGTAGACCTCTTAACCAGACTGAAGGCTACATTGTCCTTAGGCTACCGAGATCCATATTCCCAAACCGGGGAATTTGGCCAAGGCAAAATTTGGTTTCATTTCACTTCATTGCCATTTGGGGATATTTAAAATTGAACGTAATAAATAGCTTTCCTCTCTTAGTTCATGTACTATAGGTAGTCCTTAACTTACGGCTAGAATTGGGACCAGAATTTTTATTGCTAAGCCAGGTGGTTGTTAAGTGAGCTGTGGCCAATTTTTGGATTTTATTTTTTTTGCCATGGTTCAGTGAATCACTGAAGTTATTGTGTGAACCATGTGGTCCTTAAGCCGATCCAGCTTTCCCCTTTGACTTTGCTTGTCAAAAGCCAGATGGGAAAGTCACAAATGACTTCCCAGAGACACTGAAACCATTGTACATATATATCAGTTGCCAACTGCCAACTGCCTGAAATGGTGATCGTGTAACCATAGGGATGCTGCAATGGTTGTAAGTGTGGGGACCAGTCATCAGCCACTTTTTCTAGTGCTGTTTTAACTTTGAACGGTCTCTAAACAAATAGTTGTAAGTCGGGGACTACTGTAATTTCCTTCTTCTGGAGTATTATAAATTGGCAACAATTTTTGATAGCCTGTAGATAAGAAATCAAAAGAAATCTAGTGGTTCTGCAGGTGCTGATCTCAGATCTGATCAGGGAGGAGAAGTTTACACATGTGAGAAGTTTGCACATTTGGGCCCTGGGAAGAGGCAGAAGAAAGTGTCCATCTCCCCACCTTTCTACGTGTTTGTTACATCTCCTTTGAATTTCTCAAGTCAGAGAAGTCAACCAATGGTCCTGCAAGAAGAGGATGAAGCAATAAAGACCATGTTATCTTCCCCATCTTGAATATGGATTAAAATCAGTTCTGCCCCCAAATCCCGAAGAGGTGACTGTCTTTTTCTTCCAGAAAATCCCTTTTGTTGTTAGTTGCAAAGTCATGTCTGACCCATCACAATCCCCTGGACAATGTTCCTCCAGGCCTTCCTGTCCTCTACCATCTTCTGGAGTCCATTTAAGCTCATACCTACTGCTTCAGTGACTCCATCCAGCCACCGCATTGAAATCCTAGATAGGGCATAAATTGGGCGTTGTTTACCTGAACGCCAGTTTTCCTTGTTAGGCAAGACAGGTCAGGATTGGCGGTACTCTTCTTTAGCTGCTTAGGACTGAGTCTGTGTAAAAGGCTTATTAGCCTAGCTCCACCCACTCTGGGTAGCTCCTCCCAGTTTCTGCAAAGTCAGTGCAACAGACTGGATTGCCTCAAAGAAAGGAAGAACAAAAACAAGAACATTATCTGGACCCTGCCCGCCATGGGTCCCCTAAAAGGATCATTCCCCTAGGCTGACTTGTCTTGCCTAACAAGGAAAACTGGTGTTCAAGTAAACAATGCCCATTTTCCCTTGTAAGGCTGAAACAGGTCAGGATGGGAAAGCAGGGTTGCCCTCGGGAGGGTTAAGACTGGTCCTGTCTTCCACGGTCCAAAACAACCCATTGTAGGACCCATCATCCAAACGCCGCATCTGCTGAAGCAAAGGAGTCCAGAAAGTAGTGACGGATGAATGGTGAAGGTGACGTCCACGTGGCTGCTCTGCAGACGTCTTCCACCGATGCCTACTTAGCCCAAACCACCATAGTTGCTACACTACAAGTGGAGTGCACTGTGATACCCCTGGGTACCGGCAGGGACCGACTGGAATAGGCTCGAGCTATGCATGCTTTGATCCATCTACTTACTGTAGATGGAGTCACCATACCTCCCAAAGTGGAAGGTTACAAAGAACAAAAAAGAGACCCCGTCCTGCAGAATTCAGCAGTACATTTAATATAAACCTTTAAGGCCCTGTGCACATCCAATGTGTGCCAAGCCTTCTGCAACTCATGGACCGGATGAGGGCAAACATCCAGAATAACCAGTTCCTGAGCTCTGTGGAAAGAGATATTGACCTTAGGATAAAGACGGGTCCAACCTTAAAAGCACCTGGTGGGGATGGAAAAGACAGAGATCAGGACAAACTGAGAGTGCGACCAACTGTGAAACTTTCCTCGCCGAAGTAATTGCTACCAGGAATGCCACTTTCAGGGTAAGGAGATGTAGGCTGGACTGTCACAGCAGTTCAAACGGAGGTTTTGTGAGGGATTGCAAGACCTTGGTTAGATCCCAAGTGAGGTACTTATGTACTATAGGAAGACAAAGGTTGGTCTCTCCTCTGAGGAATCTACAGACCGTAAGGTGCTGAGTCAAAGATTCGCACTTCCCACAAGTCAACACCGATGAGATGGCAGACATCTGCCTGTGGAGAGTGTTGGGTGAAGTCCAAACAGCAGCCACTGAGGCTTGTAAACGTGAGTTGTTAGACTTTGACACACCAAGTAGAGAAAGATTGCCAAGTAGCCTCATAAATACAAATTGTTGAGGGTTGCCTAGAGGCCTGAATGGTTTGTATCACCTTGTTGGAGAGTTGGGCATTTTTTAAGATGCTCCACTCAATCACCAAACTGTCAGATGTAGCCACTGGTGCTCCAGATGAGTCAGGGACCCCTGGAGAAAAGAGACATCCTCCTCAGGAATCCGCCAAGGATCACTGACAGACCCATCAAATCAGCAAACCAAGGCCGACGAGGCCAAAAGGGAGATATCCTGGTGGGCTCAGACATCTGACGTGGGAATTCTATCCCGCAACTGCTTCAGCCTTTTATGCAACATCCTAGTGAAGTACAACGCTGCAATAGATGCCTTGACTGCCCAGGCAGCCACCAGATGAGATCTCTGTAGCGATTGTTCAACTCATTTCTCCTCAGCCTTGAGGACTTCCTCCGGATCATATGGAGCAGATGAGGAGGAGGCCAAAGCTGAGACAGCAGCATCTACCATGGGAACCTGGAGGGTTTTGTTGAGTTAAGGTCCCACATTAAAGAACCTGTGGTTGGAAGCCAGAGGACTGGGTCCTGAGGCAGGAGATTCCAGCTGTTTCCTGATCACCTTCAGAAACAGTTTGGGAGATGGGATCACTTCCTTCCTCACTTCCAGTTCATCGAACAGAACATCTGACTCCTCAAGAGGAAGTGAGACAGCTACCTCATAATCTGCGCCCTTCAGGTTGGCCGTGTTCCTCGCCTTGAACAACAAGGGACTAAATAAGGTGTATTTGAAACAACCTGTAAACACTGGAACCTCATGGGAAGTGCCGTCATCCACTGACATGTCAGATTCTAGCTTGTCGGGTCCCCCCCCCCCCCGCAAGGATGGAGCCACTGAGGTAGCAGGAGCATAGTCCTCAGCCAACCCAGAAACTGGGTCCTGGATAAAGGAACCTCTTTCTGACAAGAGAGCTTCTCAAACCCGGGACCTTCTCTCTGATAAATCAAGCTACAGAAGAACATTAGGTCACTCTCTGCAAACCTTCTGAGATGCCCTTTCTGATGGCTTTATCAATGAGGATCTGTAGATTGACAAGGACATCTGCATCAGAAGGTTCAGCTGGTCTGAGGCCAGCGGCAGTAGAAGGAAAGGAGGATTCCACCCCCTTCCTACTGCACCCATGCTCTTGCCAAGGTACAGCTTCACCCTGAAGATCATCAAGCTGACTGCCTCCTTTGAAGGGAATGGGAGAAGTGCCTCAGGGGACCAAGTCCAGATGCCGAGTCTAGAGGAAGGTCCAGGCTCCTTCAAATCCACTTCACTGCTGAGTGATGTTGGATAAGTAGCTCTAGCAGGCATGCGAGTAGAGGCCTGATGCACCTTGGCTGTCTGCTTCTCTGTGGCATGATGGCACCTGGAAGCATCCTTTTCCTCCACTTTTGAGGCCTTCTTCACAGGCTGCTTTCCTTTGGTAGAAGCAGCAGGAGCCACCTTTTGAGGCTTTGCAGCTTTGGAAGCTCTGGTTTCCCTTGGGGCTTCAGCCATCTTGGAACAGCAAGGCCTATTCTGGACTGAAAGTCCTGTGCAAGGAGGAGAGCACATAAACTTCAGGGAAATTCTCCATCCCCACTCCAACCACCACTCTCTTCTGCCCTATGAACCTTCATTTGGATGTTTTAACACTTCCTACTGAAACTCATACCCTCCTGGGCCTAATAGGGCAATTAATATAGACCAGGCCTGGATGGAAAGCCTGAGGGTCCTGGTCTACCTCAGGATAGGGAAACGAATCCCCCACCGGGAAAATGAACTGAAGCGCCTACCCTTCACAGTCTTCACACAGCTACAACAGAAATCAGCCTGGTGGAGACCAAATAAGGCACAGGAGTGGCAGGAAGAAGGGCCAGGCCTCTTCAAAATGGCCATCGCCGGCCTGTAATCTTCAAAATGGCCACTTCTGGCCACGAGGCCTTTCCAAAATGGCCACTGCTGGCAATGAGGCTCTTCCAAAATGGCCACCTCCTTCTGCAAATGGCCACTTCTGGCCACGAGGTTCCTTCTTCCTCTGAACTTCGCCTCTCTCTGATGCAGCTCCAAATGCAGCAGCACTATCCAGCTGCTGCTAATCTTCACCGTGGGGAAAGGAACAACCCTGCAGCTCCAATTAGAGCATGGCCAATGCCCCCATGCTCCAGAAAGCCGCCCAACAAAGAACCGGCTTTCTCTTTGTTGCGGCAAGTCCAAAGTGGCTCCATGGCTCTGTGACAAGGGCGGAATCCCCTGCCCTTGAAAAACAGTCCTCCGACCAAACTAAGTCTTCAATCTTTACCCCAGAGGGCTGAAAGAGGCCTCCGCAGCCCCTGCAGGCTGCTCCGGACCTCCAGAACAGCTGTTTGGCGGCTCCCAAAAGACAGCTGTGAAGCAGAGCACCAAATTCAAAAGGGAAGGCAAACGGAGGCTTTTTTCCTATGTTTTAAAGAAAGATATCTCCTTGCAAGGCTGCCTTTGGGCTCAAAAACTCCAAAGGCCGTAGAGACAATCCTCTGTGTCCTACTCTACTAAGGATTGAGTAGAATCTGGGAGGAGCTACCCAGAGTAGGTAGAGCTAGGCTAATAAGCCTTTTGCACAGACTCAGTCCAAAGCAGCTAAAGAAAAGTACCACCCGTTCTGACCTGTCGCAGCCTTACAAGGGAAAATTGCCAGTATTATGTATGTCCCTGGAACCACTACATCCCGCTCCAAAAAAAAACCTGCAGCTGCATAAGAAAGAGTTCACCAAATGCCAAGAAGTTTCTTCATGTCTTCTTCATTCCCCCCTCCCAATGTTTAAATAGCAAGAGCATCAGTTCTTTGAGGCTGTTCTAGAATAACTACGTGAACATACAACCAAAGTGGCAAAATTCCACAGATGTTTAATTTTAAAGCTGGACCAAGAACAAATCTGTACTTTACAAATTGAATAGCGTGTAACCAGCCATGCAGCTTGTGACAGAAAATTGTGCTGTAAGTTGTGATAAATGCTTGTTATCCTGAATCCCTCGCCATTCAGTTCTATGGATTGAACTCCTTTGGGTTTTAATGTTTTGAGAGAAAGGGAGTCACTGGGTGGAGAGAGGCTGCCTTATTTACCGCAGTAACGATTGTGTATTCTTAGCTTCTCCTCCCAAAGCCGGTTTAGGATTCAGAAGCAGGACTAGAAATCCCCCATTCCAGGTTTCCAACGTCATAAGCTGCAGGGATTCATGAAGGGTGTGGTGCTGGCTTTGCTTAACTCCAATCCTTCCCCATTTGTCTAAGGCTGTTGGGTTCAATCTTGAGTGTGCTGACTTAGAAGAAAGACCCATTAAGTCAGTGGGGTTGACTTTCAACTAAATGGGCACTCTCCTAACCAGTCATTGGATTCCTTGGTGCCTTGTAAGAGGCAAATGACCACACTGTTCAAGCTCTTTGAATAAAAGTAAATTGAAAGAATAACTCTGCAAAAATGGACCTATAGCTAAAACAAGATTGTTGATCTACTTTAAGCCTCGGTGGCTTTTGTGCATGGTCACAGCAGGCTTGTTCATGCTGTGTGGGAATGAAAGAACATTCTTTTTCTAAAATGGCTTGCCACCTGCAAAGCTTATATTAAAATAACCCAACACTACAAATCAGGATTGGGTGATCTCTGGCATTCTGTGGACCTTTACATCTCACTAATTCTAACCAGCATGGCCAAAGCGGGAATAACCTTAGCAACAGCAATACCCAGAGGGTACGTGGTTGCACACACTGACATGGGATGAAAGCACAGGTCTAGGATAGGATTTTCTCTGTGTGTGCCTTTGAGTCAGTGTTGACCTCCGATGGTGGCCTGGACTGTCCCTGCAGTTTTCTGGGCAAGATTTCAGAAGTGGTTTGCCATTAATTCCTTTCTAGGGCTGAGAGAGAGAGTGATCCGTAGTCACCTACTAAGGTGGACTACAACTCAAAGTCTCCAGACCAGTTTTCGAGCCTGTTACCTTAATCACCACAGCATTTCTCATCCTGACAGTGAGAACAATAAACCACTGGAATGGTTTGCCTTCAAGAGTTGTAGGTGCTCCATCACCGGAGACTTTTTAAGAAGAGACTGGGCATCCATTTGTCTGAACTGGCATGGGGTCTCCTGCTGGACCAGAAGATGTCCAAAGTCCCTTCCAATTCTGTTATTCTGTTCAAACTGTTTATTTCAAGATAGGCTGTTGATTGATTACATGCCATCAAGTCATTATCTACTCTTAGTAATTGTATGGATAAATCTTCTCCAGATGATTTCTCCTAAACTGGTCCTTTGGCTCTATCAATGGTGTGCTCATCAGTACTGAAACAAGGTCTATCCCCTTTGTTGCTGGTCATCTTCTTCTTCTCTTTCCTTCTGCCTTTCCCAGCATTAGAACCTTCTCCAAAGAGTTAAGATCTTCGCATATTATGTGCAAAGTAGGACATATGTTGCTGCGGAAATCTGCAATGGGATCACTATCAGTGAAATTTCAGCTGAAACAATTCCTCCATGTAAATCAAAGCTTTGTTTCTCAAGGCACGTGGATAGCAGCTGCTGTTAGAAAATCAGAGTGACTGATCAAAGCAGATCAGCTCTGCTTAAGGAGGAGGTCTGGTCAAAGAGGTTGACAACATATCTGCAAGCTCTCAAGAGAAGAGAAGCATAGGTGGGTAGATAGAAGGGCTGTCTATTGCATCAGATTGGATGGGGGAAAGATGTTTTGAATGTGTGTGGGAGCTCTATATAATAGCTACATCTTTTCCTAGGAACTTATGGCTACCTTCCACAGTTCCAACACAATGGGAAAACCAAAAGATTTAGTTTAAGGAATATATGCAACTCATAGTCACTGTCAAGTTCCTTTTTCCCTTCAAGTCAAGAACACCGTCCAGGCCTGGTAAATAAGTTTAAAACAATTATTTGGGATACTTTTAATTTCACAAATAAATGTACAAATAGGACCTTCTTAATCTGACAAGCCTCCTGAAAATATTTCACCCATAAATGTTCACTAGAAGAATTATGATGCTCCAAAGTAAGTGGTGATCTTTAATTCCATAATAATTCCATGTGGAGAATTCTTAGAAACATCACTGGCTTCAGCAAACCTCCTTCCCAAGCAGAAGGAAATCAACAACTAGCAGATGACCTGAATGTGTTTTACTGCAGGTTTGAAAAGAAACTACAGCCACCTATCTCCACAACCCACATCTCAAACGCATCAACAACAGCCAAGCCTCCTACAACTGGCCCCAATCCATTGGGCTCACAACCTCTGGTGATCACAGAAAAAGAAATGCAAGATCTATTACACAGACAGAAGCCAGGAAAAGCACCAGGGCCAGACAAGATAACTCCTTCTTGTTTAAAAGTCTGTGCTGACCAATTGGCCCCCATCTTCACCCAAATCTTCAATAGATCACTAGAGATATGCTATGTTCCTTCCTGCTTCAAATATTCTACCATCATCCCAGTGCCAAAGAAGCCCTCCATCAAGGAACTGAATGACTACAGACCAGTTGCTCTAACATCTATACTTATGAAAATCTTTGAAAGGCTTATGCTGTCCCACCTGAAAACCATCACGGATCCACTGTTAGATCCCATGCAGTTTGCATACTGAGCAAATAAATCAACAGATGATGCTGTTAACATGGCTCTGCATTACATCCTATAATACCTTGAATCTCCAAATACCTACGCAAGGGTCCTCTTTGTAGACTTCAGTTCAGCATTCAATACCATCATTCCAGACACTCTTCTAAGTAAATTAAATCAACTAGCGGTACCTGAATACACTTGTAAGTGGATCATAAGCTTCCTAACAGACAGGAAGCAGTGGGTGAAGCTAGGCAGAATCACATCCAATACCTGTACAATCGGCACACACACACACACCCAAGGCTGTGTGCTATCTCCACTTCTCTTCTTCCTATACACCAATGACTGCATCTCAAACAATTCATCTGTTAAAATACTGAAGTTTGCTTATGCCACAATAGTGATTTGGTCTCATTCGAGCCAACGATGAATCTGCATACAGACAGGAGGTTATACAACTTGCCTCGTTGTATAACTGGAACAATCTGGAACTGAACACACTCAAAACCGTAGAAATGGTGGTAGACTTTAGAAGAAACCCTCCCATACTACCACCTTTTACAATACTAGACAACACAGAATCAACAATAGAGACCTTCAAATTTCTAGGTTCTACTATATCACATGACCTAAAATGGACACCTAACATCAAAAACATCATCCAAAAAGCACAACAAAGAATGTTCTTTCTGCGCCAACTCAGAAAGCTCAAACTGCCCAAGGAGCTGCTGATACAGTTCTGCAGAGGAATTATTGAGTCTGTCATCTGCACCTCTATAATTGTCTGGTTTGGTTCTGCAACCCAACAGGACAGACACAGACTTCAGAGAATAATTAGGACTGCAGAAAAAACAGTTACTACCCATCTGCCTTTAATTGAGGACCTGTATACTGCACGAATCAAAAAGAGGGCTGTGAAAATATTTACAGACCCCTCACATCCCGGACATAAACTGTTTCAACTCCTTCCCTCAAAACGACGCTATAGAGCCCTGCACACCAGAACAATTAGACACAAGAACAGTTTTTTCCCGAAAACCATCACTCTGCTAAACAAATAATTCCCTCAACACTGTTCAACTATTATAAAGTCTGTACTATTATTACTGTTAATCTTCTCATCACTCCTTATCACCCATCCCCTCCCACTTGTGATTGTAGGACTGTAACTTTGTTGCTTGTATCCGTACGATTTATATTGACTGTTTCCTAATATGATTTGATTGTTGATTGTACCCTATGACTATCATTAAGTGTTGTACGTTATGATTCTTGATTCTTAACGAATGTATCTTTTCTTTATGTATACTGAGAGTATTTACACCAAGACAAATTTCTTGGGTGTCCAATCACACTTGTCCAATAAAGTATTCTATTCTATTTGAACCTTGCCCCAAAGACTTATGTAAGCAAAGTGTTTGTTGCTATCATTCAGTTCAGGAAAGAGGGATCACTAGTGTTTGCTCTTGGGCTGTTGTGCCAGAATTTGTACAGACAAAAGTCAGCTTTGCTTGAGAGAGGATGCTGACAACATCAAGGATCTCTTTAAAAATTAGATCTACTTAGGCCATCTGTGAGCTCTAGTGCTCACAGACGTTTCTCCTTCCCGTGGTTGCCCTTGTTTGTTCTCAAGGTACAGTTTAGCCTTCAACCTCAATTGCCCTCCTACTTCCTCTCATCACCTTCCAAAATGACTGTGCAAACATTTTTCCTCTCACCAAATCAAGCTCCTTCTGGGCTGAAGAAGGCAAGAGCCAAGCAGAGCGGAAGAAGTATAATATTTGCACACAACTCATTAGTTGAATTCTCATCCCCAAGACTTATCAAGAGTGTAATCTGGAACATCTCTCAACAAAAAACAAGCAGCAGGCTGTCAGATAGAAAGCAAGCATCAGGTCTTCCAGTAAGGATAATTACCCATCACTTCTTAAAGCCAAAGAAAGGCAGAGTTGAGCCACTGCCACAAATGCCATCTGAAATGGATGGAAGACTCATTATTAAAACCATGTGCTCTCATGTATTTAATTGGAAGATGAATTAATGAAGTGTTTGCCTGATTAACTGGGCAGTTTTGTTTGGAAAGTCATTTTAGCTTTGCAGAAGGAGGTAATTTTTTTCCTTCTTTTTCTTTTCTAAATTACACATATAATTAAACTAAGACAAGCTTGTATCGGAGGTAGTAGAGTAGCATTTGATATGGGTATTCAGATCACCCAAGGTCAGATTTACGTCTTTGATTTAATTTGTGAAGGAGTATTCGTGTATTGCCAAATTGATTCAATTGCTCATCTACTGAATGTCAAGTTCCTTGAGTCTGAACTCTCCAAGCCATTGACAGTCAAAATAGTAGTAGAAGCACAAAAGTTTTCATAATGATCAATATGATTGATCAGTATGATTTGGGCATCCATTGATCATTAAATCAATCAAATAGCAATTGGGTAAATGCAGCACATCACAACAATAAGGTAATTTTGTTCAAAGATTTTATACAGAGGGGGATCTGATAGAATTCCAAAGGTACTTTTTCAAAAGGGCAACTGGACTTTCTGGGTTTTTCCACATCCAAGAAGCATCTTTGTGAACTGAAGATGCTTCTTAGATGGGAAGAGAAAGGTCTTCAAGAGAAAGAACACAGAAAGTCCAGTTGCCTTTTTTTGAAAGAGCACCTTTGGAACAACTATGACCTGGATAATTGAGAGTCTCCCTAGACATCTGATAGAAGCATTTTCAAACTGAATCTTTGAGTCAGATCTTCACAAGACCTTGTTATCCACTGAAAAAGGAAAGGATTAACTGAGGAAAGATCTAGAGTGGAACATACGTTAAAGATTATTCATTTCAGATCTGGCTGCCCAACACGTTTCAGATTTCTTCCCTCATCAGAAAAACAATTGTGAAACTTTGGCTTGAATAAAGTGCACAGGTCTTCTATCTGGTTCATTTTTGCAGAAATCAAGTAGCAGAAATCATTCTGAGAAAGATGTTTCAAAATATTGGCTGGATCCATAGAAATGTCTTGAGGCCAGTTTCTTTTAATTGTGCTAGTTCAGTCAACAGCTACAGACTAGAATCACACAACATACTCAGCCATAAAACATGGCAGATAGACCACCATGGCTGAATTTATGCAACATGCTAAATGTATATTTGCATAATGTGCTAAGCGCTTTGGATAGTCAGCACAAGCATGCAAACATCTAACCCCCTATTTTCAATTATTTCTGGCATGCATTAACTGAAGTGTGAAAATCTGGTTAATTCTTCATTTCAAATTGCAATCAGTGTTAATCAGAAATTATCGTTAACTAGAAATAATAGCTGCTCTGGATTCTCATAACATATTTCACATTAGAGGACTTGCTAGCTATGGCTAAAAGCTGCATGGAATGAATGTAAGATATTATGGACATTTTATACTAATCTCCTCAAAATAACTTAGTGTACAGTGTGAATTATGCAGTGAAGAAAATCTATTTAAAATAAATCTACTTGAAGATCACTGTCCCTCATATCTCTGAATGAAATGCTTAGGCAGAATGCAAAATGCATTGTTCAGATATTGTCAGATTCCACCTAACAGCCTCAAGCAACAGGCCCATAGTTAATGATGATGGACATTGTTGTTTAGCAAAATCAAAGATAGGATGTAGGATTTCTATCCCTCCCTGAGATAAATCTACTTCAGATGTAATGAAGTTTTTTTTAAAAAAAAAGATAGCTCTTTTAATTGGCTCTGGAGATTCTGTCATCCAGGTCGTGGTTGTGCCACCCACAGGTGCTTTTTCAAGAGGCAACAAGAGGTTTCTTCAGCTCTGACTAACAGGTGGAGAATGGGAAGAAGAGGTGGTATTCAGCAGGTTCTGACCAGTTCTTGAGAACCAGTAGCAGAAATTTTGAGTAGTTTGGAGAACAGGCAAATATCACCCCTGACTGGAGAGTTTACAGTATCCTTCCCCTGCCACACCCACCAAGCCATGCTCACCAAGCTACACCCACAGAACCGGTAGTAAAATAAAATTGAATCCCACCACTGCTTTTGGGACCCTTTTAATTGGGCTTACTCAGATGCATCATCATGTTTAATCATCATGTTCAACGCTATAAAAAAGATGTTGAGACTATAGAAAAAATGCAGAGAAGAGCAACAAAGATTATAGGAGGCTAAAACCTATGAAGAACGGTTACAGGAACTGGGCATGGCTAGTCTAGTGAAGAGAAGGACCCGGTGATACCAGTGTATCATTTGAGGGGCTACCACAGAGAGAAAGGGGTCAACCTGTTTTCCAAAGTACCTGAAGGCCAGATAAGGAATAATGGATGGAAAGTGGTCAAGGAGAGATTCAGCCTAGAAATAAGGAGAAATTTTCTGACCGTGACAGTAATCAACCAATGGAACAGAAGTTGCCTTCAGAAGATGTGGGAGCTTCATCACTGGAAGATTTCAAGAAGAGACCGGACTGCCATCTGTCAGAAATTGTGTGGGGTCTCCTGTTTGGGTGGGAAGTTGGACTAGATGACCTACTAGGTCCCTTCAAACTCCATTTGTCTGTTATAATTTTGCTTCCCTTCAAGAAACATGGGTAAGATTCATGAAAACTTTAAGTATTGCAGAGTAAGTAACTAAAGTGTATCTCATTTATTTTTGACGAAAGTTTTCAGGATGAGAAAAATTCCCTAAGGATTCTCTGATGAGCAAGGTGGTAATTAAACAAAATTTCCTGGAAAAAGAATATGCTAATTACTCAGAATTTGCTAATTAGCCACATACTAAATAGGCCTGGGGTTTGCAGGCGATGTTCATTTGTGAAATAATGGGAAATATTTTTACTTTATGAGTATGTCAACAAAGGCATAACATATTTATTTTCTGACATTTCCTACCTAAAATGAGCAACTATCACATTGAAATGCCCAATGCTATCAAAAGAAAAATATAATATATGTATGGAATCAATCTAAATAAAAGACTTCTTATCTAGAGAACAAGTCCTAAAATCCTTTACTTAGAAATTCCTTGGAAGAAAACCCCTTAGCCCACCAAATGCAGCTACTTTGGTTTTGTTGAGCAATAAGAATAGCAATTTTAAAAAAATTAAATGTTATAAATAAATGTGGCAATGGGCATCTTGAGATTTTTTTAAAAAGCATGTTTTCCTTTATTCTGTCTGGAAAGATGAGGAATAATTATTTATTTATCTTTATGATCTATCTCTGTATGTTTATGTTCTATCTTTCTAACAATTATTTAAATTTTGAGCATTATTTAAAACATGAAAGAGGGAAAAGAAAGGACACAATAATACAAAACAAAGCCGCAATGTTATGCAAAAGGGATAGCTTTTAGGATGGATGAATGTGAGTTTTTTCCTTCCTTAGCCCCATTTGGTATTTATGAATTTATACTTCAGATAGCTGAATTGTGATTTACAGTTAGTCGGGTGAACTATGGGACGCTGTGAGCCATCTGTGATTTCCAATGAATACTAGCTTTGCAGCAAGAATTAAATATCCGTATGCATTCTCACTTTGTAAATCCTCTTTTATTTTTATGTTTGGTAGTAGAAACTTTTCAGTCATATCATCATTGCAGAGTCTTCAGTTGTATCTCTGCCCACGGTCAGAAGTTCAATCCTGACCAGCTCAAGTTTGACTCAGCCTTCCATCCACCCAAGGTTGGCAAATGAGAACCCAGATTGTTTGGGTTAATAGGCTGATGTTGTAAACTACTTGGAGAGGACTGTAAAGCACCATGGAATGTATATAAGTCTAAGTTCTATCGCTATTGCTATCTCTACACAGAAAGCTGGAACAACCTTGTTTGCCTTTGAAGTACAGAGGTTTTCAGGACCTCGGACAGTTCCTTATGATAATGGAGCATGCTCAGTAGCCACAGAATGCAGAGCTATGGAATATATTTATTTTGCAGATAGGCATATAACACTGAATAGTGTTTACTTTTATATAGTAAAGGGGAAAGCATCACATTGGAAAAACAAATACCTCCACTTGCGGATGTTCCAGGAACTTTTAGATTGCCTTGAAGTCAGAAGGTTGCTCAACACAGCCGCTCAGAGTCACCTTTTGGGGAGATTTGTGGCGTAAAAATTTAATAAATAAACACACAAGAGAAACCATTCCTTGAAGAACCTTCTGACTGCAGACTTCCAGCTGAGGTGAGAGTGTGATCAGAAACACCACAAATCTTTCCATACATTCATACTTGTCAACCAAATACAATCATCTGAAATGGATGAATTCAATCACCCATGAGTGAAGGTAGGTCCTTTAATACTTTGTCAAGTCAGTTTGAAGAAATCAGGCCAAGTTTCTTCAATGGGTGTTGGGTTAAACATATTTAATTTCTGAACATCAAACAGCTTCAGATACCTCTTCTACTGGAATGAAGCACCCAAAGATATACATATAGGACATTTCAGTTTTAATTACAACTGGAGGGAGTCTTTCAGAAGAATAACTGCTCGGCATGTGATAAAATAATATTGTCTGTGCTTCAAAATATTATATTTTGAACCTTTTCTTCTGGAAAATTGGCAGTATTTGTCAGTTTGCTCCTGGAAAAGAAGCAACCATTTGTCTGGGAAAACAAAGACCACAGCACAGTGCACCGAGACATTTTTCAAAGCTGGTGCATCAACAACTGCTGAAGTTACACTAGCCTAGTCTCCTTGCTCTGGGAAATTAATGCTGATGGGGTTTTCAAGTTTTGTTATGGTTTGTAACATGAGAGCACTGGGGAAATGCACGAAATGAACAGAGTAGCAAAATAATACTTTTGGGAGTGTATAATCCTTATTTTTACCAACAGTTTAAAATGGTTGCACTTCCTTAAAACCTTGCTTGCATTTGAGCTTGAAAGCTGTTTGAAGGTGTTTTAAATGGGTTTTAGGAAATGAAGGGTGCAACTTGTGCCAAGAACACTAAGGGGAAATTATGCATAAGGTGTCTACATCCTAGGACATTTGGGGTTGTGCTATGTCTTGCTGGCTTTTGAGCATAGATATTAGGTCTTCACATTGGTGGGGTTCACACAACATGCTAAACCAGCGGCCCCCAACATTTTGGGTACCAGAGACCCTCTCTTCGTGGAGAGAAGTTTCTTTACAGACCGAAGGGGGCATGGTTTCACATGCTGCCTACATCCCACTGATAGGGCTTCGCTTGTTTGCGTGGCCTGGTTTCTGGCATGCCACAGCCCAGTGCCAGTCCACAGACTGGGCGTTGTGGATCCCTGTGCTAAACAAATCACACGATGGCATAAAGATGTTGTATAAAGCTCTTGATTATGGTTTGCACAATTAATTATAGATAAGTAAACCATGGTTTCTCACAAAGTGTAAACGCAGTCAATGTCATGCAGGGGTGACAACAACATGGTGTGGGCAAAAATGTCAGAATGATGGCTGTGATTGAAACTCCCCTGTTTTATGTGCATTACACTTGTAGTACCCACAAAAAATGAATAGAGTTGAATTGCACCCTTGTAGATAACATTTTTACTTTTTTTAACTGTACCTTGCAGCTTTCCTTGAAGCTATACTGTGCCACCAAATTACTGCTCTTCAAAATTGACCATTGCCCCCTCATTGACCCGAATAGTAGCTACATTCTGGGCTGGTACAATGTATTGGTTTGAGTCTGGAGAAATAGAGTCCAGAACATCTGGATGGAGCCAAGATGGAGACGTCTGTACAGATAGTCCTCGACTTACAACAGTTCATTTGGTGACCGTTCAAAGTTACAACAGCACTGAAGAATGTGACTTATGACCATTTTTCATAGTTATGAAAAACTGTACTTGCATGAAAAAACTTGCAACATCCTTATGATCAAATTTCAGATGCTTGACAACTGGTTCATATTTATGACCGTTGCTGTGTCCCAAGCTGACATGATCAAGCTTTGTGTGACCTTCTGACAAACTCAGTGAGGAAGCCAGATTCACTTAACAACCAGATCACTAACTTAACAACTGCAGTGATTCACTTAACAACGGTGTCAAGAAAGGTTGTAAAGTGTGGCGGGGGGGACTCCCTTAACAAATGTCTCACTTAACAACAGAAAGTTTGGGGTCAATTATGGTTGTAAGTCAAGGATCACCCGTATTACATTGAGAAGGCTATTGCACAGTGATATCCATACGCACTGCATATACATTCTCTGCGAGCAGAAGCCATTTCCATCATGTTCAGCCAGAGCTTGGGATGAGTTCCGGGTTTCGGCTGCTCAGCCACATCTGTCATTGGCTCGGATATCCTTTTCTTGGTGAGAATAAGAATATGTGAAGCGTTGCAGTCATAACATTCCTTTGGCTTCGGGAGGGAAGCCACCAGAATATGATGCCAGATGCTACGTAATGGTGGGTCAGCTGTGAAAATGAATCTCACGTCTTCCTCTCCTGAAATGTTCACTGCGGCTCATGCGCCTCATTTGCATCTGACAATTCTAATATTGCTAATGAGTGCTACTTCAGCAGGCAGGGAGAGAAGAATTATTTTTCACAAACCAAGCGGGGAACTTGGGAAGCAGCCCCTGGGGTTCTTTCCCTTTTCTTCTCCTCTCCCTTTTATTCAAAGCTCTCAGGAGGATTTTCTTAAGGAGGATTTTTTTTAAAAAAAAAAAACTTATTTCTTGTGAGGCTGCGGCTTCGTTTTTCTCCAAACCATGGCTTGTCTTCCAGATGGGTTAGACAACATCTACGATCCCTAGCCAGCTTTGCTGATAAACCGGGTTAAGAAAAATGAAAGTACACCGCTGAAGCTGGGATAGTAAAAAAAAAAAAAAAAGAGTGGCCTTCAATTTCAGCTGGTCTCACCTTGAGATAAACGCCTCTGCTTTTTCTTGTGTCAAAGGGCAGCTATGGGAAGGATGAGCCATAAATTCTGACAATGCCAATAGCAGCACTTTCCTAAGTGAAAACTAAGGGAGCCTTCACCAAAACAATTTGATGCTGAGTGAAACAGAATTTTGCTATGCCTCAGGCTGCAGGTTGTGGGCCATAAAATGATGCAGTCTACATGATGGTGGTTATCTCTTTATGTTAATATTGGCTTAATTTTAAGGGGCTGTCTGCAGTTGATGGGGGGGTGGGCAGTTCTCCTAGACTGACGGATAGATAGATGGATGGTTTTGTGCCTCTTAGTAAATGCACAGGTGGATCTTCTCCGGGGCGAGCAAGAATCCTAGCCACGACTTATTGTACAAAACATTTGGGTGTGTTCACACAACATGCTAATGTCTTATTGCAAATCCAGTCACAGATGCATAGTGAAACAGTCCATTCTTTCAAAAGCACCCACTTCCATTTGGTGTGTTTAATCAATGGACAAAAGGAGTTGACCTTCAGGGATAGGTGGAAGATCCCCAAGGTAATCATCAGATAAAAGAAATTTGAATCTGGGAAAGATCTGTAACCTGAATAAGCATCTCAGGCAAGACCCTCCCTGATTCTTATGAAGATAAATGGAAGGTCATGGTTGTCCCAAAGGTGCTTTTTTTTCCCCCAGGAGACAGCTGGACTTTCTGGTTCTTCTTCGAAGATATTTTGTTTCTCATCCAAGAAGCTTCTTCAGTTCTGAAGAAGAAACTCTGAAGAAGAGCTGAAGAAGCTTCTTGAATGAGAAGCAAAACATCTTCAAAGAAAGCCAGAAAGTCCAGTTGCCTCTTGGGGAAAAAAAAAAAAAAACACCTTTGGGATTTCCAGTCTGATATACCTCACAGGGTTGACCTCAACAGAGCAATTCAATAAGGGAGGATTTGATATTTTTTTCTTATTGGATGTTCAAATAGCTGCAATATTTTTATTCAAGGAATTTCTCCGTTCTTTTTCTCCTATTTTTTTTAAAGTGGATGCAATAAATTGTTTATAATAAACATTTTCTCCACTTTTTTCTAAATCCATAATCTTCTAGGAGAACATTGCTTTGTGACCTGGAAGTTAATATTCATTCAATTGGAAGAAAATCTCAGGTTATCTCCAGCTGTGAGATCTAAACTACAGACCCATCTCACAGAGGATGCTTGACATTGTCAAGAGCCAGCGTGATATTGTTCCACCATAGAGCACCCCATCACCCTTAAACTGTTCTAGTACCCTTCATGGTGGCATTTGTCCAGTAGAACTGACTCACCTGGTTTGAGAAGCCAGCCTTGAGCAGCCAGCCTATTCCTGCTGACTTTCTTTGCTCAGTATTGTCATCCCTTCCCCAAGACCATGTGGGCTGCCTCATCTACTATAGAGACAGAACAGCAGGGAGACCAAGCAACCAATTTCAAGCATGTTATTTGGCTAGATCAACTGGATTCCAGTCCTAAACCCATCTTTACAGTGGAACTCTAACCTGGATTGAGGCCCAGCAGTGCTGTTTACTTCTCCCTTGGACAATGAAGTGCTAACAAAAATAGAGTCCAAACAGAGACATTGATGCATGCAAGAGAAAGGAAAGGAAAACTACAAGAGCCACAAAATTATTTCTAAATGATGCAGCGAGGACCACACCTGACTAACAGCCCTAGAAGACCCAGGGTTATTGGCATGGGAGAAACAGGAAACCAGGCATACAGGAGGGTGGAATGGAATCTCCTAGAAGATGGCATGGCTTACTGGAGCATCATCCAGGACTACATCTGTTAGAAAGTGAGATCACATGGAAACATATTGCCACAAGCATCCCCTCTCCCTTCCTAAGCTCCAATTCTTACTCCTCTGACATTCATTAATTGTTTGCTGGAATCAGCTGCTCATCTACAAGAGCATTTCTGCTGATTGATTTATTTGTTGTTGTTTTTTCTGTCCAGATGGATGCAGACTTAGATTCCATCCTCTGAAATAAAACCCAAGATGCCATGTCTTCTCCACTCCATATGCAAACTTAATTGGGCTATCAGAAGAGGCATGGGAAGAGAGGGAAAAGTGAGGAGACGGAAAAGATGAAATCAGTGTGGGCTATTATGACACAAGCTCTTTTGCATCCTGTCCTGATGTCCCAGCCACGTAAGAAAGAGACTGTGTGAAAAAAGAGGCAGAGCTGCAACACAATGGCACACTCTGCTCCTGCCATTTTCTTATCCTCAAGGCCTCTAGTGTGCACTTCAGCTTTATTGAAACATGAGCAATACGAGAGCGTGGAAGACAATATTGTTCAGGTTTAAATAAAGTTGAACAACAGGCTAGTTCATGGATTTTAGGATGAACTCTACAACAGGAGCCTCCAACCTTGGCAAGTTTATGACTTGTGGACTTCAGCTC